>NC_141913.1:48987045-49290075 GCF_057802395.1 Ceratotherium simum simum
AAGACCTGCTGGAGGCCATTATAATATTAGATAAGAGGTAATGAGTCGCTGAAGTAAACAGTGGCAATTACGATGGGGAGATGAAAACTGCTGAGAGGTCTTACAGAAGTCGAGTGGGATCTGGCAGTGTATCACAATGAGGTTGTAAAGGGAGTGAAGTCTTGAGACGAGGGCGGTATCATTAAGAGAAATAGGGATCACAAAGAGAATGACAATGAGTTCTGTTTTGGCCATATTCCATGTGAGGTGTGAGAAGATAGAAAAAAATAAGTTATTCAGGAAGATATTAAAGAGCTAAAAAGAAGCTGAAAATGTGGGGCTGATATTGCAGAGAAAAGTCAGGACTGGACCTAAGAGATCTGGGTGGCATCCACAAAAAACAGATACCAGCCAGGCAAAACAGCACAGAGACCCTGAGAGAGCACTTATGTTTAGCCTGGTCAAAAGGAAGAACAGGGCCAGAAGTAGGGGGAAACCCATCAATGTTTCCCAGCCTGTATTCCAGGCAAGCGAGTTCCAAGCAGCATAAGGTTACAGGGAGTGAACATTAAGAAAAGACTTCGGGTGTCAGCCCTGTGGTGTAGTGGTTAAGTTCGGCAAGCTCCACTTTGGCGGCTTGGGTTCGTGGGTTTGGATCCCAGGTGTGGACCCACACCACTTGTCAGCCATGCTGTGGCAGTGTCCCACATACAAAGTGAAGGAAGACTGGTACAGATGTTAGCTTAGGGCTAACCTTCCTCAGCAAGGGAAGGAAGGAAGGAAAGGAAGAAAGAAAGAAAAGACTTCAGGGTTCAGCGACAAGGAGGTCACTAATATTTTTGAGAGTGGTCTTAGCAAAGTCTCAGGGCTATGATGGAGACTCCAGGGGGCTCATCTGTGACGGATAGAGTCTCCTGTGAGGTAATGTGAAGTAAAGGAGTAGGATGGTAGCTTGGAGAGAAGAGAATCAAGGAATGCTTCTTTTAATTTTCAGAACAGAAACATTTGAACAAAGAGGGGCAGACGAGACAAGTTAGGGTGCTCAAAGCCAGATGGTCTGGTCTGTGCTGTCCAATACGGTGACCATCAGCCACAGGTGCAAGTGGAGGGTAGTGTGTGGAGCTTAGAAAGGGGAAAATGTGTGGACTGCTGCAGTGGGGAATAGAGAAAGGAAGCAGAAATCCCCAATGTGTTAGCAACTAGGGTAGAATTCTTCTACTTATATACCCAAGGTATTGAATTTATTTTTTCTTAAAAAAACAAAAACAAAATACAAGGGTTGCTGGCAAATCTTGGCAAATGCTCTTATCTATCCTTACTGTTAAAGCCCATCAACAGAGATCAGGCCATAATATTATACATCATAGGGAGATGTGAAGGGGAGAGGATTGATCACTTTGAGCAACGGTGGCAGAAACGACAAAATTGAGGGGTGTAGGAATAAAAGCACAGATTCCTGCATTTTTATGAATTTGGAGAGAGCTTTCTTTAACAATGGTACTCAGGACAACCAACTTCAATGTAAATGGAGTCGGGAACAAAAAATGTTCCGTGACCATCAATTTATTTCTTTTGTTTGTTTGTTTGTTTGTTTGGTTAGGAAGATTGGCCCTGAGCTAATGTCTGTTGCCAATCTTCCTCTTTTTGCTTAGGAAGATTGGCCCTGAGCTAACATCTGTGCCCATCTTCCTCTATTTTGTACGGGGGACACCACCACAGCATGGCGTGATGAGCAGTGTGTAGGTCCACACCTAGGATCCCAACCTGTGAACCCCAGGCCGCTGAAGTGGAGTGCATGAACTTAACCACTACGCAACTGGGCCAGCTCCCATCAATTTATTTCTTAACCTTCTTTCCAATACAAAAATATGGGAAGCAGCTTAGCAGAGTGGGAAGAATAGGGGCTTTAGCCTCAAAGAATCTTGGGTCAAATCCTTGCTCTAACACTACCAACTGTGACCCTGGCACATGTCATTTAACTTCTCGGGAGCCTGCTGCCTCACCAGCCAAGCAGGGATGAAGGAGTTGCGGCTGAAGGTCAAATGAGTTCAAAGAGTTCAGGACGGCCATGTAGTGAAGGGCTCAGGGAGCGCTGGGGCTGGTTCTCTCCTCCCTCCCAACTCTCCCGACAGCGCTGTGTGTGATCCGCCCAGAGGTACTTCCTGGCTCTCAAAGAACTGCCATTTTGAACAGCTTGGGAGGAGGCATGCAAGTGTTCTCCTTGGCTCTTTCCCAAGACCTGCCACACCATCATTTTTCAACAAAACCAACATGGAATTTTATTCATGAATTTATGTCCCAAGTAATGTTCACTTAATTGCTGTTGAGCTCCCTTAAAATTAGATTATACTACTCAATTTCCAGCTCTATCCAAGTCAGCTCTAGGCCTGACAACACAGGCTGAGCACAAAAGCAGAATGGGAAAACAGTTCCTATTTTCCGTGCTCAGCCACTCAAGCCATTTTCACAGCAGCCTCTCTGATTTACACACTGATTTGTTCTATATTAAGCCAGCCTGTACTGCATTCCAGTTTATTTTCTGGAGCATAACTAGTAATGATGATGATTAGTTAGGTAAAGAGAAGAAAATTTATGAGGCTATGGACCAAAGCTAATGATGAATCATTCTTTCTCCTTTTCATCATAAACTCGAAAGATGTGAGTCAACTATAGAAGAAAGGGAATGGAAACAAGGTCCACGTAGGCTGGAAGAGAAACTCAAAGAGTTCCTGGTCAAATGCGTTAGATGCAAGCACACACTGACTACTGCTTTAGGAACTTGTGTTTGGCAAGATATAATGCTCAAATAAAATACTGATTAAATTTAAAAGGAAAGAACACTTCGGTAGAATGCATAAGAACAAGTATATACAGTCACGCAACGCTTAACGACGGGGAATTGTTAGGCGATTTTGTCACTGTGCGAACATCATAGAGTGTACCTACACAAACCTAGATGGTATAGGCTACTACACACCTAGGCTACATGGTACTAATCTTATGGGATCACCGTCGTATATGCGGTCCCTCACTGACTGAAACACCACTATGTGGCACATGACTGTACTGAAACATATTGGAACCATTTTTAAACGTCACTATAATTTATTTTGAAAGAACCTAAAGTAAAGATCAAAAAACAGACCACAAAAAGAGGAACAGCAGCGAAGGGAGGGCATTCTCAAAATAATTATGGCTTACAAGATAGAACTTATTTTCTAACATATCTTTATAAAACGGTACTTAGTTTCATAAATAATATCAATTGTACAACATGCAGATGAAAGGTCTTGAGTAATCACTGAACTCGACATTAATGCATGCCTTGGTTTTAAACACTTTAAAAAATGGATTGAAATTTAGATAAATGGAGAGAGGCATGATTTGGGGAGAAAATGCCAAAAACCAAAGGGTATGTGTGGTGTGTTTCTGTTGTTGTTTGGGCGCAGCGGATAGTGGGCACTTTACAACATCGATATATTTTCACAAAATAAAATTTCTTCTTTTTTTAACCTATATAATTTTAAGCACCTTTATAAAAGGTCCGTGGTGTGATAAATGCTCCCATGAATTTAGTGGGTAGTAAAACAGCTACGGTCTCCAACATTGAATTTTCATAGTCCCAGTTGCTTTTAGAAGTCCAGGCACACGAGGATAAAAAAGTCAACGAAATAAATAATCCAGATAATTTTACTCTGCTTATACTCTTAAGACTCTTCATACATTCTGATTTAGATCTGTGACAGTGGCATTAATTATAATGCCTCTCCCTCAGAACTGTGGCATGAACTGACATTGATTACATCTGGTTGACCTTGAATTGTTCCATTTGATGGTCTACGTAAGGACCTTAAATTCAATGGTTGTGTTGAGAAAAATCTCAAAGTCAGACGTTAAACTAGACACTATACCGCTTTTCCTTATTCTATTGAAATAGCATGCCTTTCTAATGCAGGCCATTTACCTCATTCTTCAAGAAAATGTAAATATTTGAAACGAGATTAAACAAAATAATTACAATTCCATTTAATTTGGTATTTCAACTGGCAAGACCACTCAGTTACATTAGATCTTAGCAAACACTCCAATTAGTGGCAAGAATGGGAATGGCCTGGTGGTGACAGATGTCACTGACTTTCGGTTCTCTGGTAGCAGAGAGCAATCTTTTCAGGACACACTTGCCTAATACATGTAGAGTCCAACTGGTGTAACTATAGTCTTCACCTTAATGGAGAAGGCAGTGGATTCCAGGACTCTGACAAACCTCAAATGAGAATTCCATTGGCCCAAGCTCTAACATTTGTGCTGTTTCCTCCTATGACCATCCTGGTTTGCCATATTTGATGATGCAAAGAATCCAGAAAGTGAAAAGTGCCACTTAAAAGTCTTGGATGACCAAGGGGGATGGGGTAGGGGATGGTGACAGTGCTGGAGGCAGACTGGCCTTGGTAGCAGGCACAAGCACGATGGGACAGAGAGTTCAGTGGTTGAACAGGCAGGGAGCAGCACACTGGCCAGAATACCAAGGTCAGCCCAGGGACTTGCCACTCAACCAAAGGACTGGCCCTGCCAGCACTGCCCACTGAGAAATTGCAGGCCCCATGGACCTGGCCACAGGGTAAGTGGTGTCTTTGTCTGCACATGCCAGTTCTACTGCTGCGAAAACACAACTAACCAAGCAGCTGAAACTGAACCATAGTCTCCAGTGATGTATTTACACAGGAGCATTTCATTTACACGGGAGCATTTCATTTAAGTCAAATTAGGGAAACGATGAATGAATTTGACCCATCCACAGCTCGGTAATGCATATTTAAAAAAGTATACTGGAATCAAGACATTTTTAGCAATTAAAGCCAAACTTCAGTATTGCCATGAGTGACGATAACCACTGGTTTTTGTTGGTTTGTTTTAATATCTAATCAGACAATCATTACTATTAGGGATCAAGAGATGAGGATTTGGCTCTAATTCTACCTGTAAGTAGATGGGTTACTTTAAGCAAATCACCTCTCCATGACCCGCAGTGTCCTCCCCTGTGAAGACACTGGACTACATGATCCCCTAGAGTGCCTTCTAGTAAAAATAATTCTATGACCTAAGTAATTGCTAAACACACTCTTGGGTTTCCGACAGCATGACAGAGCTGTCAGGCTGTTTGTTCCACGCTTATCATACCCGACAGATAATTTATAAATATTATCTCTTAATGATCTCACAAGAATGCACATTTATGTGAGACAGTGGGCATCTAAAATAAATGGGAAGCAACCTACATTAAAAATTTCTTCCTTGATGCCTTTGGTTTAATGAATGAGCCCAACTAGAGCACACACCCTATAGCAACAACCACAACTTTGATTTTTAGCAACATAAGAATAACTATTTTATGTCTAATCAATAACCTTCTCAGATCAAGTAAGATTTCCCTATTATCCAAACTTGCTACTAGGTAAGGGTGGTCCCAACTCTCCTTTGAAAAGAAGCCTGCACGGCTGTCCAGCTCATACCAAGGTTACAAGGCCAAGAGGCCAAAGTTAACACCAGCATTAATCAGACACACTGCTTCATCTTCACTTGCTCTGATGACCCAGTGACAGCAAAAAAAAAAAAAAATAGCGGATGGTCATAAAAGCAGGGAAGAGATATAAAAGTATGTCAGGGGACCCCAGGCTCCCTGAAGAGCGGAGATGATAAAAGATGCCATTAGACAGGCAGAGCAAAGGGAAAATGATCAATTACCCCAATTCCTAGGATTCTGAGTAGAGCTGAAGGAACAGACAAGTCAGGCACATAAGTAAAGTCAAAGAAATGGAAAACAAACAAAATTCCTAAGTCTTCTCAACAGTTGGACATATACTAAGGCAAAATATGTAGTGAGAGGTAAACAAATATTTACGGGGAACCCACTGAGGCCAAGCATTACTCAAGGCACTGGGGACACCATGGCAGAGAAGAGTCTCTGCCCTCCAGGAGCCTGGATGAACAACCTGAAGGGAAGAACCATGTACAGAGAACCACAGGAAAGAGGGAGGGGTAGAGAGAGCACTGAAAGAAGACTCCCCTTCAAGTGAGCATACATATTCAATCGATCGTGCACAGGGCTTAGAACCACTAAGCAAAGAACTATCACTGCTTAGTAGACCCAGAGGGATACTGGAACCCAGGGAGCCCACAGGCCGGTCCACTGTTCTTCCTACTGCAGGGACACTGGAGAGCAAGTAAGTCAAGGGAAGGACACCAAAATTTCCTTTACTTGCACCACATCTGACCCATGTTGGCATCATCCCAGACAGCAAGGCCAGTTCTGAGCCCACGAGCCTCAAGAGATGCATGAGTTTAAGGTGGTATCTCAAGGCAGAGTCTAAAGACAGCCCAATGCCAGGGAAGGACATTCAGTCATTGCTGGGGGAAGGGTTTGCAGGCTAGGAGTTGTGCGTTGAGGACTGCGAGGCTCTCTGAGTGGGCAAGCTCCCTGGAGGGCAAAGGCCTCTTTGCTGCAGGCCCCCCTTGGCCTGCTCTTCACGTGCAGGGTACAGAAGACCTCCAAAGGCCCCAAACAAACTTCCTATGTATAAATTTGCATTTTCATCATATGAACCACTCATGTGCATTCCCCACTCCTATTTTTTACCCAACCACAAATTCCAGCACAAACTGAAACCTCAAGGCAATTTGTTTTTTAATGTTTTCCCAATGTATTTTATCTACATCAGGGAGCTACAACCTTCTTCTGTGATGGGCCAGGTAATAAGTATTTTAGTCTTTTCGGGTCATACAGGCTTTTTTGCAAATATTCAATTCTGCCATCAAAGTGTGAGAGCAATCAGACAATAATATGTCAAGGATCAGGCGAGGCTATGTCCCAATAAAACTGCCTTTACGAAAAGAGGCCACAGCTGGATTTTGCCAACAGGCCATCATTTGCTGACCCCAGAGCTACATCATTTCCTATCAGCCCTACCCTTAATCCCCTAAATGCAGTATATCACTCTGGAGACACTTATCATCAAATCAGCTTGTTGCTCTAACATTAGGTATCTCACCTGAGTTTTCTGTCAAGCTGAAGAAGGCAAAATATGTTCTTAATTTAAGGGAGACAATAAAGGAATATTAACTTTACAGATGCAATGTCTTTTTAAATGACTCTTCCCAGACAACAGAAGGAGAGTTGAGCAAAGAACACTGACAATGACCATCACCTGCCTGTCCCACCAACAGCAAGTCCTAAGACCATTAGTGAGAACGTACAGGGAGGAGTCCAAACTTTCTTCACGCTTAGAAATAGGGATCTATTACTGCAACCAATGAGCAATGATTCTGGAATTCATTATGACAGCTCCAGATGAAAGGCAAGCCCTCATGTGATGGAACTTCACAGAGACACAATGATAATGCCTCTTGATGGTCTGAACACAATTCCTGTGTTCATTCGAATAGTTATGGCAGGCCACGAAGTACCTGAACAAACTTAGATTTGTTCAGGTTAGTCTCAGCCCCGTACAGCAGCATCCTCTGATGCTTCACCTTTACCAAGAAGGGACATTGGATAAATTCCACAAACACACAGAGCATTCCTTCAAAGTGCTGCGGAACATGTATGATTTATGACGGGAGCACCCTAAGGCTGCAAGGAGACGCAGGACGGGAAAGTCTTGACCCAATTAAAAAAAAAAAAATCCTAATTGTTAAGACTCATCTACTTTCACACATTAAAAAATATATATACATATTTCTCAAGATTTCTTCAAAGTACCCAGAGAACATTCTATATGAAACATTTGAAAAGAATGACACATTAAAAACCCGGTGGGTTTTACAGATCTCTCTTTAAATAAGTCTATTCCAAAGCCATTCATAAGATTATTTTCTTTGAGGAAAGAGTGTTTATTGCTGCAATCTCCTTACCTACCGTCAATATCGATGATTCATCGCACGAATTAAGCTTCAAACTAAAGTTGCAAAGAATTCCTAAAGGCATCGGTACTAAAATTAAGCACCATGGGGAGTCGGCTGTCAGTCTGGTCATTACTTCTGCTTTTTCTTACTTCCAGCTGCAGTAACTCAAGAAGGTTGATTTTCCCTTTAGACAAGGTAAGAAGAAAAAAAACCACACTAGATACGCACATGAACAGTGGTGCGACCAAATGCCATCAATCATTAATCCATCTTTCCTAACCTAACAATAAATCCAGAAGATTTCTCCTCTTGCTTTCTTATATTTATGTTTAAGTCAACTTTGAGGTAAAATTTATCAACATTAAAATGCACATATTTTAAGCGTGCAGTTCAATGAGTTTTGACAAATGTAGGCAGCTGTGTAACCTCTACACGGATCAGGCTATTTTCATCATCCCAAAAGGTCCCTTTGTACCTCATCCAGTCCATCCTTCCTACCTCCAGCCCTCACCCCTCACAGCCACTGCTCTGCTTTCTATCTTTGAATTTGTGTATTTAAAACTCTGTCTGTAGGTATTGGTTTAGGGGAAAGCGGCAATATTCTGAGTGGACTTTCAGATGACCTAGGGCTGTGGTTTTGGAAATGAGGTGTTCATTCAAATTCAATTCACATTTCCCAGAGAGAACCCTAGAGTAACAAACACTACTCTGAATGCATTCACTCAAATATGGATTGCTTATGAGGCACTATTTCAGGTTTGGGGCATCTAAAAAGATGGAGCCCTCCCCTGCAAAAACAACCATAATAATAACTGCAACACAGTGTGATATGGGCTTAATGGGGGGTAGATATCAAGTAGAATTGTCTGTCTGGGGAAGCCAGGAAAGATTTTTCAGGAAAAGGTGGCATTGTAACATCCAAGATGAGGCTGCAGCATGTGCAAAGGCACAGAGCCCCAGATGAAGCAGGACGAGTGGTGGTTAGGAGCAGGGACCAGAGCCTGTGACCTCCCGCAAGTGACTCACATACCTTTGTAAAAGGTGATACAACAGCACCTACCTCACGGGTTGTTCAGATTAAAATGCATTAACACGTGGAAAGCACTTAGAACTGTGCCTCCCACTGGCTGGCTCTTCCTGGTACTAATCTCTGTGCGACGAGGCAGGAAAGCGAAGGCGGGCACACAGCCTGAAGGACCAGGTCTGCCACGCAGGGCAGTGGGGTTTGAGCAGAATTAACTAATCGACTAATTAAGTACAGTCCTTCCCTCCACGCTGTGAGCCCAGTGGAGACGCAGACGAAGAAACAGGTGGGGGTTAAAACATGACCTGGGCTACACTGTTCTAAAGCAAGACTGCAGGCAACCGCTGGGCCAAAGGCTGAAATGGCACTTCCTCCTCCTTCACGTTCTGGTCCCAATGAGCCGAGCAGCTGTCCCTGCAGGCTGGGGAGGGCCAGGTCACTAGGTAGCAGCAGGGGCAGAGAGCAAAACATGCCTCCAAGGAGGGCGAATAGGTCTGGAAGTGAGGAGACGGGAGTGGAGGAGAGGGGAGAAGGGGGGAGGGAGAGGAGGGGTGGGAGTTGGGGGAGAACCAAGCCAAAGCAGGGCCCTTTTCCTCCTCCTTCCAATCCTCAGAGGGGGTACTGAGAAAGGCCAAGGCCCCCGGGGGGCAAAAGCAGCAGTTCTTTCTTTGCGGGAAGAGGTGAGCACCCCAGGAATGGAGGAGCAGGCCCTCCCCTTCCTATGACCCACAGTCTGGACTTGATCCTGTAAGCAACAGGGCCTGTGAGGACTGCACAGGCGAGAAGTGTTACCATCAGAACTGCACTATCATTTTTGTTTTTACCATTTTAGCCATTTTAAAGTGTACAAGTGGCATTAAGTACATTCATGATGTGGTGTAACCATCACCACTATTTCCAGAACTTTTCCATCAACCCAAACAGAAACTCTGTACCCATTAAACAGTAACTCCCCACTTTCTCCTCCCCCCGGCCCCTGGTAACCTCTATTCTGCTGTCTGTCTCTGAATTTGCCGAGTCTAGGTACCTCATATGATGGAATCATATCACACTTGTTCTTTTGTGTTTGGCCTATTTCACTAAGCATGTTTTCAAGGTCCATCCACGTTGAAGCATGTAATCAGAATTTCATCCCTTTTTTATGGCTAATATTCCATTGTGCGTTATTTTTAAAAATTCATCTGGCAGCAGAGTGAGGAATGAATTGGCAGGGTTCAACCAAAAGGGAAGGAGGGGCCAGGCTAGAATGAAGGCAGTGGGGATGGAGAGGAGGGGGAAGAGCAAATGAAGAGGACATGGAGGTTGGTTGGAAGTTGAAAAAGAGGGGAGAGCAAAGGAGGAATGAGGAAAGATCCCCTGGTTTCTGGCTGAGGCATCTGGATGGAGGTAACATTTTTGAGGAGTGCTGCTCTGAGGAAATGCAGTGAGGGGTCTGAAGGTTACGGAGAAGGCCAACACACTCTGAATCTTGCAATTTTCTCACTACCGAAGTCCTGACTTCTACGTGAAATTTAGATAACTACTGGGAAACTAGCTTTACTACATAATTTTACTTATATGAAGTTACCTTTCACCAAGGCAATTATTAGACAATAAAGAAATAGGTATTTTCATTAATAGGGCCTATGGAAAAAATGGGGGAGGAGAAGAGACTATGAATCACAAGCATTTAAGTTTATAGAGATTAAACCTTGACAATGCTCAAATTTCTCGTCTCTGAAAAGCTACAGTAAAATACATGTAAGAGGTTCTGTGGGGCCAGCCTAGAGCTGTTTATTAGATCACCATATTGTCAAATAACGACTGTCTCTAGGCCCACAGCATTTTTTGCCTTGTAAATTCCTTTCTCTCTGAACACCGGGCTGTGATTACAGAATCAATGCTGGGAAATGCTTGATTCTCCATCTCTCCTTTTGTTGCTTATTCAATTTGAGCTCCTTCCTCCTATTGAATCAGACACATCTTTACAGATTAACGAAGCTTGCTGAGCACAGTAGATGGTACATAGTGGGCACTCATTTATTAAATAATACTCAGATAAAAGTGCATGGCTGACTCTCATTCTCTTAATATCTCGATAATAAGAATATTCAACTTTCTAAGAAGCCCAAAACTGAAAGGTGAGGTTATGAATTATCTACATTTTTATATCCAAGATCATGCACAACGTATTTAAGCCACAAGGAAAAAGAAATAAGCAATTTAGGACACACTGCTCACCTCCTACTCTCACCAAGCACTCTCAAGGCAAAAAACACTGTAAAAATACAATTTCTATGTCAGATAGAAAGTAATGATTAATTTTATTTAAAAACTTTACATGTAAATGACTTCAGTAGAAAAATAAGTTTTCTTCTTAAATGTTCAAGCTTAACGGTCTCGTCATCAAATAAACAATTTACTTCCAAACTTTTTAAATTATGTAACCTTTTTAGAATACAAATACATATTCTAAATATAGTCTGTATGTGTGGGGATATGTGTGTCATGATCTACAAGTAGATTTATATATATAGGCCACATAAAACCCAGTTCATTTTTTTAAAAGTAACAAAGACAATTCCTGTCTTAAACTGATTTTGTTATGGAGTTATTGCAATTATTCTTCATAACATCAAATATATTCAATTTTAGGGGAAGTAAAATAGTCAAGTCATATTTTTAAACAATTGACAGTGACTATCTGAATTAATCAGTAATGACCAAGACTTAATAGTAATTTCTATCAATGACTTTTGCAATATCCTTTCAATGTTTTTTTTGGTTGGAGTAAAGTCATTCTAAAGCATTTTGCATTTGAACAAGTAGGAAAGTCCGTATCGTTATTTACAATATGTGGATATTTAATTTTTTGTTTTAAGCACACAGGTATACACATACTACTTAACTAAAACTACTTAAAACAAAAATATCTACCTATATTTTTACAGTACAGAATATTTATTTGTCCTAAGCTAGTAGTTTTAAAGTAATCAATGTCTTGTTTGTTGAAAACCACTATTCCAATTCAGTAAGATGAAATATTTCCCAAATGGCCATATACCAACATATTAAATTAAGCCTGTTTATCAGTAACTTACTGAGTTTCAGCTTTTATTTCCTTTGTGAAAAAATTCTCAATAGCTTACCTTTCTTAGAAGAGTCACAAAATGAATCTAATAACAGTTAAGTTAATATTTTTTAAATTACCCAAATTCTACCTTTGCATTTAAAACAGTTTGATTTAGCAAGCACGCATTCTGTAAGTAGAAAACAAATTAAAATAGAGTCTTCCGTGCCAGGAAATAAAACTGATAGGATTTTAGAAAACACCCCTATATGGAGCCCACCTGTATTAGGTCTTGCCTGATACAAAGAAAGTGCTTTCAATCACCAAATAGTAATTTGCCAGAGCTGACAATGCTGAGCTTTTGTCAGTCTGCTCTCAGAGTACCTGTAACAACACAGTAAATCTCTACCTGCTTAATTCAAGATATTTAAGAAAACAGAAGAAATGGTACAGCACATCAAGTCACTGTGCCGGTTAAGCAATGGCAGCGAGCTTCCATCCATTCCTGATTCTATGTTTCTAGTAAACTTTACTGACTTTACCAACAGAGAAAATAGCCATTTCCTTGCTTTATGCATATTCTGACACTTTTCATAGAGATGTAGAAATAATAGGAGTAGAACAACAAATACAGATTTAAATGAAAATAGATTTCTCACAAACCATTAGCTGATGTAGGTCACGAGAGTCAGGTTCAATTGGTTCATTGAGACAGCCAGTCTATTTCAGAAAATACTTCTCTGCTCTAGAGTTATTGAGTAACTTAAACTAAAACAAGGTCAAATTTAACCTACATTTAAAGGAGAGCAGAGGTAGCAAAGCCTCAAAGAAATTCAAATCTCAGGTGATTCACGTGCCCCACCTCTGCAGCTGCAAATCCAGTTCCAGCTTCCACCAGGAACTCCTGTCCTTCAAATGATCGCTTTCACTGTCGCAGCTCCCCCATGGCCCCGCCTACTGGAATATCAATGAGACCACAGAACCAGACTCACACACAAACACGGCTTCCTGAGGAAGTGATTCTCTAGCTATCATCACTGACACGAGGGCCGTCTGTTAGTCTGTCTGTTTTTCTTTAGCTGATGGGAAACATTCTGAGGGCTCTCAGGGCCAAAGAGACAATGCATTTTTAAAATGCCATCTACTGGGGCTTTGGGGGAAAAATAAATAAATAAATAAAATTATAAAATAAAATAAAATAAAAATAAAATTCCATCTATCCCTGAAGCTGGATTATAATAAGTAGATAAAAGAGACAAACATCGTGACAATAATTTGAAGAGATTTTTCTTTCTGTCCATCAATCCAGAATGGGGAAATACAGCACCCAGGACCCCTCACAGTTATGGCTACTTTCATAATCTGATTTCCATTTGCATTAAAAAAAAATCAGTTTTATCCACAAGATAAAATATCACATATATTGGGAACACCAACTCCTTTGATTGTGAGTGTGGTCAGCAAAAAGCTAATGCAAAACTGCTCTATTTCACAAATCAGCAAGTCATCATTCATGCAATCAGCCATCCAATGCCATCCAATGATTTATTCAGCACCCACTATGCACCAGGAGCAAGTGATGTGGCCCTTGGTTACTTACCCAATCTTCTTTTTGTCATGCCCTGGCTTGAATCCCACACTCCAGCCACTCTGAGCCACTTAACACTTCTCTAAAATTAACGTGCCTCTCTCGCTTCTAAGCCTGTGCAGACACATGCTTCTCTTAGCTTGGAATGCTGTCTCTCTCTTTTTTTGACCAGGAAAAATTCAGCCCAAATGTCCATCACTAACTCCAAGAAGTCTTCCCTTACCCCTCTAGCTGGGTTAGATGTCACTTCTAAGGGTTCTCCGAGGACCCCTTTCTATAATGATCATTTTCTGTTTAGTTGTGTGTCTCTCCCACTGGAAAGTGAGTTCCTTAAGAGCAGGGGAATCGACATACTCATCCGTGTTTGGCCAAGTGAAGGGTTCAATGGACTCCTCTTTACCTGTATCCCCCCAACTAGACCGCAGACCCTGAGGACAGGGATCTGGTCTGTCTCCTACTCTTTCCCCAGTGCCTAAGGAATGACTGTGTGGGAGATCAAGATTTGGCCACCCTGAAATCTCTTTACCTTGGTTGTTTTCTCTGAGGGACATCTGACCTCCTCTACTACCTGCGTAAAGAATTTGACATAGTAACTCCTTCCTGGAACAGATCTGCTATCTGATGGCTGTAATATAATGTAAAATAGATGTTACAATAGAAAAGGCATCAACAAGCCCATCTTATGTCTCTCTGGCCACATTCTCTGGATGGCCCTGCGAGGAGTTGCCAGACAAACATTTACATTTATAAGGGAAATCTCCATTTGTAAAGGTATCTCCCTCTCTGTATTGGGAAGAGGGGGGATGGCCTCATTTCTAGAGACTTATCAGTGTGGAAGGTGAGGCCTTAAATCTGCATAATAACCTTACTCTTGTTTACTGTGCTTTAGTGGTAATCTCCTGTAACTGACTCCCCCCACCCCCAACATCCTCCTTTGTCATTGGCTGAACATGGTATTTAAGAAGAGAATTTCGGCTATTGTGTTGAGAAACGCAGTGTCCCTGCTTTCTCCCATGTATACGTGTTATTAAACTTGGTATTATTTTCTCCTGCTAACCTGTCTTGTTAATTATTTGGCCAGCCATAAGAACCTTAAGGGAAAGGGCAGAGGGAGATTCTCCCTCTCTCCTGGCAACTGGCATTCAGTAAGAGCTTAGCAAATGCTTGTAGAATGACTAAAAACTAACTAAAATCAGGCCATTTTTGAAAAATTAAGGCTATATGGTCACCAGTATATGTAGGCAATTCAGAAATCATGCACATGACACGGTTCATGCATTAACAGAATGTTTTTATTTACCTCCTCCTAGAATGGTAAGTTAGTTAAAAGAATAGTTACTGTGTAGGTAACTAAACTTAGATGTTAAACTAGTACTTCTACAAAATAATTTGAATCCATGCCTCATAATGTCCACTGAAGACCAAATAAATCAGTGTCTGGGGGTGGGGTCCCAAAGTAAATATCTGCAAAATCTCCCTGGGTGATTGTGATGTCAATTGAGGGTTGAGAGCCACTGTTAATTCCTTACTCTAAAAAGGACGCTAACAATCTACCCCAAACAGGCACTCGCACACTGCTCTCGGGAGAACAAAACAGTAAGAGGGGAATGTGTCATTATCTAACAAAGCCACATATGACTTTACCTTTTGACCCAGGGATTCCACTTTTAAGTATTCACTCTGAAAATACACCTCCATAAATACAAAATAACATATTCACAAGGTAATTCATTTCACCACTACTGCAATAGCAATATGCTAGAGAAAAACAAATCTAAATCCCCATTCACAGAAACTAATTTAGCTGATGGGTAACATTCCGAGGACTCTCAGGGCCAAAGGGTCTCTGCATTTTTAAATGGCTATCCACTCAATGGAGTAGCATGCAGTTGTACAAAAGGAGGAGGAAGATGTCTATGAACTGCTTTGAGATGACAGCCAGCTTATATTGTTAAGTGAAAAAAAAAAAAAAAAACCCAAGATGAAAGAAGGGGAGTAAGAATATATATTTGCTTATTTTTACAATAATAACCAAATAATAAACCAATTAATATAAATGGTCATCAATGAGGAAGTGGGCGGGAACAGACAGGAAGGACAGGGAAGTGAGGCCTCTCTCAGAGTATCTTTTATACAGTTGTGACTTTTGATTCATGTAAAGGTTTTACATATCAAAAAAAATAAATTAAATCAAAAGGATGAACAAAATCAAGCCCTAAAATTAAATATAAACAGAAACAAGTGAAACTGACAACATAACCACATTCACATAACTTTTGAACATAAGCATCCTGAACATCCTTAGTAGGATACATTCTTTCATAGTAATTAATAATAATAATAAAAACTGCCAAGCAATCTTGAACTTTACTTGGTTTGTTGTTGGTATGGGTGCTAGTGTAGTCATAATTCTGAAACGATTTTCTACATGCTATATGCTAAAACAAATAAGCAATTATATTGATGTTGTTAGGAAACAAGGTTTTCTCCCTGTGGGAGAAGGGAGATAAAAATTGGAATGAGGGAAGGTGAGAAAGATCATAGTTGTGTTGAATTTAAATTGGAACCATCAGAATACAATCATGATTTTAAATAATAGATACATATTTCTAAGCTTTGTCCACTGAAAAGGCCTAGAAAAAATGACATTCCAGTAACAAACGAGCACGCTTAGTTCCTAGATCTTGGTTTCTAAATACCATTTCTCTCTAAAAAAAGAACCTGACATCCTCAGAAAATGCCTGATTCTAGGTCTGGGGCAGGGAAATTACAAAGTGACCCTGATCATCCTACAGTGCCATCAAGTAAGAATGATGGGCACATGTCAAAAGGCCACAGGAATCAGCATGAAGATGCTCAAATGCACTGGCCAATTTTGGCAACATTTGAACAGAAAAAAGAATGATGGTGCTATGGAGTGAATGTTTGTGTCTCCCCAAAATTGAAGGTCTAACCCCTGATGTGACAGTATTTGGAGGGGGGCCTTTGGGAGGTAATTAGGTTTAGATGAGGTCACGATTGTGGAGCCCCTACAATGGGATCGGTCCCTTATAAGGAGGAAGAAACCAAAGCCCTCTCTCTCTCCACCATGTGAGGATACTGCGAGAAAGCAGACATCTGCAAACCAGGAAGAGAGCTTTTGCCAGGAAGTAAATCTACCAACACCTTGATCTTGGACTTCCCAGCCTCCAGAACTATGAGAAGTAACTGTTAGTTTAACCACTCAGTCTATGGTATTTTGTTATGGCATCCTGAGCTGACTAAGACAGAGGTAACGTTTTATAAGACATTGAATTAAAAAAAGAATCTGTGACTCCACAGTGACACTCAAAGGGAAAAAAATATAGAAAGAGACAGGGAACAAAAGAGAGGAATGCAGGGGGTGAACTTTTCTGTTTTCATTGACAAACGTTAGCTTATATATGAAAAATGATTGATTAAATTTTAACAACTACCATTTTGCCATCTCCAATGTAGTGACTGATTTAGGCAAAGATCATCAATAGATGCTAAAATCATTGAGTGAAAGGTTGTTGAAAGACAGGATATTTACTTACCTCAAAGTATCAGCTCACAGATTGCTTATTAAATGGTAAAAAGTCATCTTTACAATGGAGATCCGGCAGATATCATCACCTTAACCATCTAATTTAGCACCCCCCCAATAATGGAATAGATTGATGTCACGTGCCTTCTGTGGTGACGCAGTGGGAAGATCACAACATCTCTTACGAGGTAAAGTGCCAAAGCGTTCATCTTGAATTTAATCATGAGAGAACGAGACATGCAGGGCTGGTACGGGCTCCTCAAAACTGTCAATATCATGGAAAGGGAAACAAAAGCAAGGAGACTGTTCTAGATTATAAGAGACTAAGGAGACGTGGTAACTAAATATGATGCATGGATGGGATCCAGGACTGGGGTGGGAGAGACTCTGCAGTGATAAAGGACATTTTTGAAAATGGACTGTATACTAGATGATATTACTGAGCTAATGGTGAACTTCTTGGGTGTGATGATGTTGTGATTTTGTAGGTGAATGTCCTTGTTCTCAGGAGATACATGTTGGAAGTACCCTGGGGTGACGTATCATGATGCCTGCAAATGTGGCAAAATGTTAAAACTCATCTCCATTCCATCTATTTAGTTATTCCTTCTATTTCTAAGATTAGAGGTGCGAGAAAGCCCCAATGCAGCTAAAGCAAGCCTCTCACACTTCTAGAAAGGCTGCCAATCGCCCTTTAAAAACTTGTGTGAGGATCTACAAAAATAAAACTTCCTATTATGGGCTGAATTGTACCCTCCAAATTCCTATGTCAAAATCCTAACCCCCAGTACCCCAGAATGTGACTGTATCTGGAGATAGGGCCTTTAAAGAGGTGATTAAGTTAAAATGAGACAATTAGGTGGTCCCAATCCAACATGACTATGCCCTTATAAGAAGGGGAAATTGGGGTGCAGACAGGTATTTGAAGACCCTGTGAAGACACAGGGGAAAGATGGCCATCTAGTAATCAAGGAGACAGTCCTCAGAAGAAACCAACCCTGCTGACACCTTGATCTCAGACTTCTAGCCCCCAGAATTGCAAGCAAATAAATTTCTGCTATTTAAGCCACCCAATCTGTGCTACTTTGTTATAGCAGCTAAGCAAACTAATACACTGACTTTGGGCTTTTCTTGATTAATTTTCTCTTTTGCCAGGCCAAGTATCTAGCACAGTTCCTGGCTCATAGCACCCACGTGTAGTTTTTCCTAGGGACTTTGCAGGGGTGGCACACAAGGTCCTTCGGTCCAACCCCCATTTATCACACAGGCCCCATCTCCCACCCCCACATCCTCCCCTAGGCTCCAGGACACCCTCCAATTCCTGGTTCCTCGCCTGTGCGCCCTTCTTTGAAGAAACACACACACTGTTCCTCCTGACTTGAAGGCTTCCCTCCACAACCCTTACAAACTTGGGGCTCCTTCCTCCCCAATTCCTCAGCCCTTTATCAGCCCGTATTAAACCCCTTCCCACACTGCATTCTAACTACTCGTTCACTCACAACTCTTCCCCCAGACTTTGGCTCCTCTAGGGCAGGAAACACAAATTCTTTATCTTTGTAAAGCACAGTATTTAAGCACATGCTTGGCATCATTTCTTCGGTGAATTAAATTAACATGAAACACAAACAATCCTACACGTTTGATTTCAGACTCTTCTGGCTTTTCATTTACTTGGCATGTTCAAGGGACCAGAACAGCAATCACAAAAAGGACTCTAAAGATCAGCCCTGTAACCAAAGGTGGAGGAATAATACTTAAATTCTCACACTGCAGCCTGGACTTGGAGCCAGCCAGATTTTCATTAGCATTAGCAGGAATGAATCTCAGAGAACCAAGATTAAATGAAATGTACCTCTGTGAGCTCAAATCAACCTCTCCTTCTGGAATAAACTGTTGTAATCCTTCCAAAGTTCCTGGCAAACCACCTCTCCCGCCACCCTTCCTGCCCAACTTGGCCCCAGAGCATCTATAGATAGCCACAGAGCGTCCCCAGAGAGCACTAACATTCACGGCTGGGAAGAGATGGATGAACTGCCATTTACTAGGATGGCAGTGGAGGGTCCAGCAAAGGACAGCACACGGATGGATGCAGGTCTGCTGTTCAAAGCCCCACTCGAGGTCCCTGCTTTCACCTCCATATCCAGATCTATCAGTCTTTGAACCCATCCTTTTCTCATGACTCAACTCCTTGCCTCCCATTTACTCCCTCCTGGGGAAGCTTCGCTCTTTTGTAGGTTGGTGCTCCTTTATCCTAAACTGACTAATTCCCATCTGTTTCTTCGTCCTTCTTGTCCCTACTAAAACCTGCTTCTCTGCTAAAAACAATACAAGCTGCCAATTTATTCTCAACCTTCCTCACCCATCTGCACTCCAAGCCGACCTTTGCCATCATTTTCCATATCTTCAATAAAGACAATGATTACCCATAGGACCCCAGCTCATTGCAAAAAACAAATAACTTCCCCCTCCCCAGACCATTTGATAGTAAGCTGCAGACCCGAGGTCTCATTATTCCTGTATGCTCAAAGTATTTCCTACATAACTGCAGTAAAACCATTAAAATCAGGAAATTAGCACTGGTACACTACTACCAGAGACTCCATTCAATTTCACTAAATGTCCTAATAATGCAAAGGGATAAACTCCAGGGTCACATGTTGTATTTACTTGTCATGTTTGTTTATTATTCTTCAATCCGGAACAGTTTCTCAGTCTTCCCTTGACTTTTATAACCTTGACAGTTTGAAGATCACTGGAACTTATTTTGTAGAATGTCCCTCAATTTGAGTTTGTCTGATGTTTTCTCATGAATAGATTCAGGTTTACATTTTTTTGGCAAGGAGAGGGGAGATATTACAGTAGTGCTGCTGTAATTTTCTCATTCCACCCAGCAAGTGGTTGTGTTAGATTAACTTGATCACTTTTGCCTCCCAGGTTTCTCCAATATAAAGTTACTCTTTAATTTCCCCCTTTTGTATTTAACAAGTATTTTGTGGAGAGAGACTCAATATAAATATCTTGTTCCTTATCAAACTTTGGCCCACTAATTTTAGCAAGCTTTAAAATTTCTTGCCGGAATTGATTATAACATGATAGTTGCCAAATGACGATTTTTAATTGTACCCTTTCTTCTGCATTTATTAGCTGACATTCTATTGAAGGTAGAATGTCCTCTTGTCCTTACTTATTTTATTCATGTTAGTATGGACTCATCGATTTTATATTCAATGAGTTATGATCCATTACTGCTATATTTATTTTGCTGCTGAAAATACCCCAGGTTTTGCTATTGGGAGCTCCTTAGCTGTCTCCTGTGTCCCTTTGACATGTCCCCATCATTCACTGAGCACTTCCTTACTTTGTGGCACAAAAAGATGTTTTAGGCTCATCTTATGCTTACCCTGTCCCAGGCCCAGAATCAGCCATTTCTCCAAGGAGCCCTGGTTCCTTTCAGTGCAGAATGGCATTTAGAAACCAAGATCTGGGTAATCGGTGTGCTCATGGCCATCGGGTATCACTGCTCCCAGACCCTATCAATGGACACAGCTAGGAAATATATGTAACCTCTGAGCTCTACTTGAGATGTCCAAAGTCTTGCTCCCCTAAAGTAGACAAGCCCCAATATCCGTAAAATCCCCTAGGATCCTGCAATTTGGACTGGTTTGTCTTTTCTGCATAACCCACAACCCCAAGAAGCTGTGCCTACAAAGTGGGGGTCTTCTTCTGTCTCTCACAGCTCCTCTTCCTCCTCTTCCAAAGCCCCACACTCTGGTCTGGGGGCTCCTACTTCCATCTGATGTGTCATCCTTAGTCTCTCTCTTTGCCATATTACTTTGTGTGTTTGCTTCTCACTTCTTAGCTTCCTGGGTGGACTTTCAGAGTCCCTGGGTCCCAGGCAGCCTGAGAGCCAGTCCTGCACACAACTTCATCCCAGCTCCCAGAACCCAGGACCCTGGGGACCTGTTTGTCCCAGAAGAGAACCCTCCCATTGAAAAACAGCACTAAAAAGTATTACCATTCTTAATAGTGATAGTCCATCTTATCCTACATTAATCTCTAATGGATAAAAACAGTTTTAGGTGGTGTAGCAAAGTAATATATACCTTTTTAGGTTGTGGGGGTGATATTTTGGTCCCAAGGTCAGTTCTCCTCAGTTAGTCTTACATTTCTGAGCTTCTTGCCTTTCTCTACCTCTGAAAGCATGCTTTTCTAAAAGCACAATTGTTATTTCTCCTTTTACTGATCTACCCAGCTTCTATCCCCAGAAGCAGGTGTCCATCTAGGTAACCTAGAGATAACATAAATCTTGTGGTTCCTACTACCTACTGTAGGAGCCTGGTATGGGGTGAGAAAAACCCAGAGTACATGAAACAGCCATTTATGGGAATGATAATCAGAAGCCAGTCTCAGGCCACTTTAGATTCCATCTTCTGCTTTTTAGAAATTCCTACAGGGTTCCACACATGATGGATGTTTAATAACACTGTCAGGCTAACTAGCAGTGATTTCTAGTGAGTACCCATAAAAAGTCACTACAAAGGGCTATAATTTTGGACCTTAGAGCTTTCATTTTTCCAAGGTGGGAGAGGCATGTAATAAATATCTCCAGAACCACAATGTGATCTGACACTAGCTATTAAGGCTCAAGGAACCAATATCCATGAAATAGTCCCTTAACCATTAATAATAGTTATAAAATGTCATATCCCACAGCTGTGCTATGCTGCAAATCTTATATTCTTTATTTAAGAATAAACAAATAAATGAGCACAAGCTGAGTCTGACTTTTTTTGGTGTAGGGTAGTGAGATCTCCGTAACCATTGTTTCAAAGATGAATCCATGAATTCTGAGTCAATTGAGACCTCCCTTTTCTAGCCTAATGATTCTTAACTTTTTGGGGTTACAAACCATTCTAAGAAAGTGATGAAGGGTATATACCCCTCTACCTCTGAGAGGGTTGAAGTGCAGAAAAATACACATATGTATACAAACAGAATTGTGCTTATAACTTCATGGAGTTTGATCACTGAACCCCAGGTGACAAACTCCTGCCCTAGGCCAGTGCTTCTCAAACTTTAATGTGCCAATGAATCACCAATGCTGCTTTGATGGGCAAAGTTCTAGAACAGAGGTCAACATACTTTTTCTGTACATGGACAGATGGTAAATTTTTTAGGCTTTGTGGGCCATACAGTATCTGTTACAACTACTCAACACTGTCATTGTAGCAGAAAGCAGCCATATACAACATGCAAACAAATGGACATGCCTGTGTTCCAATAAAACTTTATTTACAGAAACAGGAGGCGGGCTGGATTTGGCTCGAGACCTATACTAGAAGGTATTATTTTTAAAGCCAGCACAAGGGATGTAGCAGCAAATCACAAAATTAAATTCAGTTCTGATTTTTTTTTCACATTTATTTTTACCACAAGTTTATCATATTCACTTTTTTATTTACTTAACCAACAATT
This sequence comes from Ceratotherium simum simum, assembly GCF_057802395.1. NCBI lineage: Eukaryota > Metazoa > Chordata > Mammalia > Perissodactyla > Rhinocerotidae > Ceratotherium > Ceratotherium simum. The sequence goes on from NC_141913.1 coordinate 49,009,607, forward strand.
TCCATTACTACATTTTTTCCTACTGAACAATCTGTTATGAACAAGCCATTGTTCCATTTTCCAGGCAACACAATGAGGGTCAGAATAATTCCACGTTATAAACATTTCCTGAAAGACCCTTTGTGGCCTAGTTTTCTAACTCGCAGCACAGTTCTACTAATTGACAGCTGACCACATGCCAGACGAAAAAACAACACATTCTTTCGTGTTCCAAGCAGCCCGTTTCTCTTCTGCAGGCCACTGTCATTTCTCTAACAAGGCTGGCAGCTGTCAGACTCAGGCCAACAGTCACAAGGGCTTTGTTTCCCCAGAGATTTGTTTTCATAAAAATTAGGACTCACACGAGGCTCTTCGCGGGCCTAGCCCTTCCTTCATGGCAGAGGTCAAATGCCTGACTATTGAGCGCCTTCCTGGGTGAGCTTCCCCGAGTCACTTCCTGTTTCTGGACTGGTTCTGGCAGCCCCCTTCAACCACAGCCATCTGACTCCACAGAACGGAAGCGGGTTTTCCTCCCAAGTGTCCTGCATTTAAAGTACAGACCTGGCCAGGTGCCTGCTGACCTGCTCTCTGGGAAGGATTTTAGAATGGCCCATGCAGGCACGCACCACGGGTACCTCGACAACTGTTTCTGAGTGGTTGAGAAAACCATTTTCTTTTTTTAACTCATGCACACCACCCTAACAGAAGAGCCAGCTCTAGCTAGAAATGACATGGGTCGATGGTGTGTTTCTAACCATTTTCACTCATTTCTCAAGTCAAGCCTCACCAAATTAGATATTAACTTTCTCCAGGATTGTCGGCTATTGTTTAAAAACCAATAGTATGTGGGTGTCTAAAAAGCACAAAGTGTAAAACTCTACAAAGCACAAATGACGCTTAGCAACTTGTTTGAAAGCCAAAGTCTCACACAACTAATCTGAAAAGAGTTACGAGTAACAGAACATTGAAAATCATAAAAGCAATACCCCACTGTCACCCTTCCTACTGTCAGCCTTTGCGATGGCAAAGGACATTCATTGTCTCAATCTGGTGAAATAAGCCACACTGGCTCAGGTGTTTTTTGTGTACTTGTTTTGTTGTTCATGTATGAGAAACATATTCAGGATGGTAGGATATTCACAGCAGCACCTTTTGCCTAGAAGATAAGCTTCTTTTTCTAAATAACTAGCACAAAGAGTCCAACAAATTATTCATGTTGCATCTACCCAATAACTCTAGAGGTTATGAGACAATATAGTCATGTGCCACATAATGACATTTCGGACAATGAACCACATATACGATGGTGGTCCCATAAGATTAGTACCATATAGCCTAGGTGTGTAGTAGGCTATACCATCTAGGTTTGTGTAAGTGCACTCTGTGATGTTTGCACAACAAAACTGCCTAATGATGGATTTCTCAGAAGGTATCCCTGTCATTAAGTGACACATGACTGTAAAAGTAATGATAACATGGGCCTGCAGGTCATATGTGCTTACAACTTGTATCTCCAATGAGGGCAACAAGATGTAGTGAATCTTGATTTCTCAAGAGAATGTGCAAAATGCATTTTATTCTCTTTTTAAAGGCTCTGATGACCTTTAGATATTCACAATGGCCTTGCAAAAAGATATTTATTCACCCACTCACTCTAATGATGAACAATTTATGTAGGGCAACTAACAAAGAGTCTATCTCATTCATTTTATTCCCTCTGTTCCTCCCTGGGGCCATAAGTGGATACAAGGGCAGAAAAATGTTGGTGACACTGTAAGATTTTTATTCTAGCAGGGAGGCTGGGTTAAGGTGATTTTCTTATTCACTTGTAAAGGTGACAGTTTGGGCTGGGCTGTGTAAGCAGGGAAATGTTAGGGATCTCAGATAAAACCTGGCTAAACAATGAAGATGGTTCAGAGTGCGAGACTTCTCACCAAGCCCACACGTCAGCCCACGCCAGCTAGGCATAGAGTGCATACGATTCAGGCCACCACTCAAACCAAGCGGGCCACCTGGGAGCTTTTGTGCTAGAAAACATCAACCTTTCATCTGTTTAGATGCTCAAGTTTGAAGTTTATAGTGAAAAAGTTTCTTCTCTTTCAATAGGTTTTGAGAGTTGTTCTATCACTTCATCTTAAATGGATAGATACATTCATACATTAAGACACTGCTCAGTTTATGTGACTACCCTCTAATGCACTCACACTGCCCACTCCTTGAGAAACTGGCTTCCTATAGCAGAGGCAGCCCAGCCGACAGTCCTCCCAATTAAAACCGTCCTCCCAGTAATCATTTGCATTTGGTGAACGTGACCCTGCCCACTCAAAAATTTAGCCAATGCACACTTTATAATTCTCAATCCAACCAGGCTCACTCTTGTTTGTAGCTTTTGCCTAACCTTTAAGAAAATTCCAAAAAACTATCTTGGAGAGTAGCTATGGTATCATGAATAGAAAGTCAAAGTTGCAAGAGTCATTTAGCACCAAAGATGGACCACTTCTGTCTACCCTGGAGCCACTTCTCTTCCCTCCCCAACCACTGCACCTGAGCAATCTCATCTACTCCAATCCCAGCCCCACCTTGGACCTTGGTTTGTGCTGTTCCTGCTGCCAAGAGCCTTCTTCCCTACTTCCTTGGCTGGACAATTCTTTGGCTTAGAGGTTGAGGTAGGGTGAAAGGTGGTCCCAAACAGACCGATGCACGCTCGTGGAGCACCTGCTCCTTCCTTTTCCTCACTTCTTCTCCCACGTAATTCTTATTTAATGTTTGCCAGAGTGGAAGCCCCCTGAGGACTTACTGCCACCAGCAACACTGGGCACACAATAGGTGTGCACCATACATTCTGGTAAACTCGCAGAAATGTTTATGAAAGAAGCATCAGTCACAGAAATATTAGTACTGCTCACCTCTTCTTCATCAGTAAGAAAGCCAGACAAAGCAATGCACTGACATCTAGAAGCATTAAACTTCCAAAAGAGAGAACTACACTTGGGCAGAGCCAAGGCCCTGGACCTTGGAAATTCACTAATCTGGATTGGAATCTCACACTAATTAGCTACATGGCCTTATGCAAGTCACCTAACCTCACTGAGTTACAGTTTCCTCATCTCTTAAGCAGACGCAATCACACTTCCCTCAAAACATTCTTTTGAGGATTAAATGGGTAACTAGGAAGGTACCCAGCCCACTAGCCAGCATATAATAGCCGCTCAATGAACACTGTGTTCTTTCCCCTACTTACAGTCCCACTTCATTTGGGGAGCAACTGTGACATTGCCAACAACAGAACTTTCAGAAATAAAGAAGAAAGAAGAGGAGAGAAAAGCACAAGACAAGAGGTACCAGAATAACATTTAAAAGCAAAAATATACGTAAAAGGGCAGCAAAGCTTTAACACATAAGCAAATCGGGGCTTTGCTAAATTTGCTATTTCCATCTGAGGTCTGCTTTTGTGGCTGACTTGAAACCCTCATTGCATAATGCCATAACACGTAGCTCTGCTCTAAAAAAGGTTCAGTGTGGTTATAGTCAGAGCTGGTAAAACAGTGCCAAAAGTCTCTCGGCTCCGAATAAACTCCCACAAGTGTCCTTGAATCTGTTAACTATGCAAAGATGGTTTTGCATCAATGGAAAATATAGACATTGCATATTCTGCCTTGAGGCTTACTCTCAAAATCACTACAGCCATGGTGTAAACATTTCTTTTTCTTAAAACATATCTCAGAGAAAGCCAGCCACCAAGGGTGATAAAATTTGAAACTAAAAACTATCATTCAAACATTGACAACAGTCAGACATTTGAGATCACCACTGGGGTTTCTCATAGACTTCTCCAAGTTAACATGTCCAGAATGGAATTCCTGGTCTCCCCCCAACCCACCCCAAAACCTGCTCCTCCCACAGTCCTCCCTATCTCAGGTACTGGCAACTCCATCCTTGCAGGAGCTCAAGCCAAAACCCTCTGCATCATCCAGGTCTTCTCTCTCGGTTATACCTCATATTCCACCAGCTTCACCTTCTTAAAAATGCCTGGAAGCTGACCCCTTCTCTCTACTCCCCCGCCCCCACCCTGGTCCAGGCCATCAGCCCCCTCACCAGGAGCACTGGCAATATCTTGGTCTGCTCCCTGTCCCCTCCTTTGCTCCCTATAGTCTGCTATCAGCACTACATCCACAGTGACAGTGTGACAACAAAAGCCAGAACATGCGACCCCTCCCTCAAACCTTACAACAGCCACTCACATCACAAGAAGTAAATGTTCTTACGATGGCCCACAGGGCCCTGCACCATCCAGCCCATCGCACCCAGGGCCCCGCCCTACTCCCTTCCTAGCTCCCTCCACTCCAGGCTCTTCCCTCTGCCTGCAATCTCTTCTCTCAGATATTGATGTGTCTCCTCCTCACCTCCTTCAAGTCTGTGCTCCAAGTCACCTTCCTCAGAAGGCCTTCCTCGACTGCCTTTTTCCAAATTGCAATGCCTCCCAGCATCCCGTCTCCCCTTTCTTTGGTTATTTTTCTCCAGACACATATCATCTTCTAACATCTTATTAAGTTATCTATTTTATTTTGCTTAGAATCACCCTCTAAGTCCCCAGAACACGAGCTCCACGTGTGTCGTATTCGGTGCTGCATCCTCAGTATCTAGAACTGTGCCTGACACGCAGTAGACACTTGATTGAAAAACTGCTTCTGGGGGGCTGGTCCCGTGGCTTAGCGGTTAAGTGCGCGTGCTCCACTACTGGCGGCCGGGGTTTGGATCCCGGGTGGGCACTGACGCACAGCTTCTCCAGCCATGCTGAGGCCGCATCCCACATATAGCAACTAGAAGGATGTGCAGCTATGACATACAACTATCTAACTGGGGCTTTGGGGAGAAAAAGGGAAAAAAAGGAGGAGGATTGGCAATAGATGTTAGCTCAGAGCTGGTCTTCCTCAGCAAAAAGAGGAGGATTAGCATGGATGTTAGCTCAGGGCTGATCCTCCTCACCAAAAAAAAAAAAAAAACAAAAAACTGCTTCTGGGCTTCTATCACATCAGCCAACTAATGCCCTATGAGGTGGCAGGTAGAACGGGCTCTTACTGACTCTGTCCCTTCTCTCTCTCTGTCCCACCGCACCAGTTAGTTTTCTAGGTTTCTCAACATTTTCAAGAGATAACAGTGTTTCCACAATTTTTCTGACCGTTAATAATTATACCACACATTTGAACGATTCCATGTCCTAAGAGAAAACCTCATAATGTCACATGTTGTCAAAGAAAAAAAATTAATATCACTCCTCTACCATCACTAGGCCCCCAGGGATTAGCAACAGTGAAAGTCCCCTACTAACCCCAGGGCTGAAAGGCAAGAGAAGGGAGGTATCACCAAAATCAGTAAAAACTTGTAGCCATGGAACATCCACCCAGGAGCTAACAGAGAGGTAGGGAAATGGGGCTCAGGCAGGGAGGGAGCAGGGATGTGGGGAAGGGGAGGAGTGCTCTGACCTCTCACTTCTCTTGTCCTTCCATTTCCTGCCAGTGGCCAAACCCAACCTGACGCCAGAGGGCAAGGGAGCTGGGGTGATGCAGCCCAAGAAGGTCTGGGAAGACAGGAGAATGATCTGGAGGGATGAGTGGAGAATGTCCAGCACGCCTCTGTTAGCCAATGGAGATCCTGGACTCTTGACCAGTCCAGGGAAGAGCATGGAAGGGGTGCCTGGAGAGGAGCCGTGACTTTCCTTACTTCCCCTCACTGTGAGCTGTTGATCCACTAGGATCTAGGAGCCAAGTCTGTGTCAGGGAGGTCCTGCTCTGGGGGCTTAACAGAGCATAACCTAAGTACTAACTCCTTAGTCCAAAGCAAGTGGTTTCCAGTACCCAACGCACAAAAACCGAGATGCAGTTGCCATGTGGTAAGGCCAGAGAGTTTCCTTTTTAGAAAATCTCCATTTCTGCTACCTTGAAGTTGACCCTGAAGAACTTCTCTAGACCCATGATTACAGTTTTGAGAACCCTGTTCTCTCTTCTAAAGTTATTTCAAATGTGTAGTAAGTGACCAATAACTGAGTAATTATAGTGAATACCTACAAAGTTCTAGGTGCCATTAGCACCCACTCCTCTCAACAGCCATGCAAAGGAAGTATTCATTGCTGAGTTGAAGTAACCTGCCCAAGGTGACCACTGAGCAGACACACAGCCTGTGCAGTTCTCCAAAATATGAAGAAAGAAGTTTTAGAATCTAATCCAAAATGAAAATTCTTAAACCTCTGGTTTCAGACTACCCAAAACGAAATGGGTCTCTCCAGCAATGCATCTGAATTGATGTAGATTGTGCAACTGTGTAGATTGAATCTTCATCGAATGAGTTTGAGGAGCACCAGGCTTCTCGATTAAGTTCTCTCAACGATTTAGGTTGTGACCTGAGGCAATTCTCAATTTCTCAGCAGCTCGGCATTCCTATCTCTAAGATAAACACGATGCCTCTTCATCCAAACTTGTGAGGGACATATTGGGGTGAATTAGCTAATATATCCTTCCTGTCTCTTTTAGAGGCTCTTCTCTCTCAACCTCCTAAGTGTGGATTTTGCCAAGGCAATAATACGGTAGTGTGGAAAGCACATCTGAGTCAGACCCATCTGGAATCAAATGGTAGACCCTCCACTGACGAGCCATTTGACCTTGGGCAATGTGTCCAACCTTGTTGTGCCTTAATGCCCCTCATCTGTAGAATGTGAAAACCAAGAAAGCATGACTTCATACAGTTGCTGGGTGATAAAATGAGAATATATGTGCAAAGCCCTTGGGATACTGTCTGGCACAGAATAACCACTCAAAAGCAGAATGCAATCATTATCATCCTCATTATCTTTTTTCATATGTGGTTCTAAATAGAACTGGTAAAAGTACAAAATTTCTCTAAGCATTCTCTAGAATTATTCTATGTCCTTAAAATAATTCTCTTTTTCAGTCTTAAAAAGCAGATTTGAAAAATAACCCAAATGGCTATTAAGATCACCACCAAACTTGACTAATAGTTCTAATTGCTAATAAAACCCAAGTTACTGAAAGGCAGGGCCAAGCTACACAGACTTGATTAGAGCACAAGAAATTCCTACTGAGGGAAATCTTGGAAAAAGAGGATTTCACTTGGGACCATTTTCTATGAAAAAAGCATAAATTTATGACAGCAAAGTAAACCTGTTTGTGAGTGGTACCCAGAAATAGGTTAAAAAATAAACAATTTCATGAACCATAAAATACCGAAAATGCTTCTCTGAGCTAAGGGATCTGGTGAAAGCTTCCTGGGCTCCTACCCAGCATTCTCACTGTAATTACCTCACCCTGTGAGGTCTCCAGATTCTCAGGGAGCTCCATCTGGGCAGGGACCGTGTACTCCTGACAGCTGTCACAGCGCCAGGCATACAGAAATGCCCAATCATCATGTTTGCTTTGATACATGATTGATTGTGTGGCCAATCAAATCAGAGAACCATGTCCACTCCCAGGGGACCACTCAGTGCATCAGCAACAGGCCAACAACCTTCCTGTGCCTGGTCTCTAAGACCATCTATTCACACCCACAATAACAGAAACACCCTATGATCTTAACTCTGGTTGGTGCAAATACACCATGTAAGGTCTTACCTTTCTGATCTATCAGAGACAGGCTGTACTCACTCAATCCCTCCCACCACCACTTTGTATCAATATTTACATCAAACGTTTAAGCCATTAAAGTTCTTGGCAAGAGTGTCTACTTTGCATAAAAACCGTATCCATGGTGTAGTTCCAACAAGTAGTAGGTGTCCAATAAATATTTATTAAGAGAGGGATGGAGAGAGGAAGGAAAAGAGGAAAAAACACTTACCCAAGCTGCCCCAGATTCAAGGGTGAGGAGGCAAAAGAGCAGGGCCATGGTTACACATCCAGGATCAGAGCCAAGTTTTCTACGTGCCTTACAGCAGCCCTATGAGAAGGCATCTTATTCGCCCATTTTACAGATGCAGAAACTGAGGTACAAAGAGGTTAAATAGCTTCCTGAGTGTCTCTCAGACAATAAGTTTCAGAGCCAAGATTTAAACAGAGACAATATAATCCAGAGTTATACTCAAATACTGCCTTACTGCCTGGACACCTAAATTCACCTAGGGCAACCTTAAGGAAGCCAAGCATTAATGTTTCCATTTATAGATAATAAAATTAAACCCAATTGATACATGACCAGTAAGAAATCACCTGATTGCTAGAGGTATTAGAGCCAGTGCCTCTACTTGGTCACTAAGAACCCTAGAAAGTAAGGACTCCCAGCTGTTCTTATGCATGAAAATAATCTTATGCTACCGGCTTTTTCTATCGTCTCTCTAACTTCAACCCAGAATTCCCACTGAAAATAAAATAGCAACATCTACATAACACCTTGTGATTTATAAAAACAATTTATCTAATACACTCTCCCTGTGACATACATAAGGGAGATAACGTCACCTGCTGTCAAAGGCCAGGGCGCTCTCAATGACAAGTGGCCCAGAGATGCCCCCGAGGCACACTGCAGCTCAGTGCACCCAGGAACAACAGGGAGGCAGCAATGACAACTTTCAAAAACCGTGGTTTCTGGCAACAGTGATTCCAAAGGAAAAAATTTCAAAATGATTATTTTTACCTCCAGACTGGAGACATAAGGACATATGACATAAGTAAAACAGTATTTATCAATTCTCAAGGGGCTTAACCATCTGAGGAGAAAGCTTTCTCCCACTCACTATTGCTTTTAAAAATCTTTGGGCAATACGAGGAGAAAAGTGTTGGCTTATTGAAATTGTGCTTGCCATCAGGGCCCACCAATCTGTTTCCCAAACATCTCAAGAGTGTTGGCTAAATAAAACTTTTGTATTACTTGCCAGAAACACACCATAGCTCATAAACTGATATGTTAATATCATTGAAAGATATGACATAGACTCCTCGGCAGAGCACTTTCCCAAAAACTCAAAAGAACATCTAGATCATCAAACTTCAAAGAGAATTGATTTAAAATCTGACTGAGCAGACACAACACTTCTGCAGTGGGTCGCATCCTGGGCTGCACCCTGCAATCGCCGAGGGAGCTTTAAAAAACACCGATACTCAGATTCCACCCACAGAGGTTCTAATTTAATTGTCCTGGGGTGCAGCTTGGACACTGGGACTTTTTTTTTCTTTTGGTGAGGAAGATCAGCCCTGAGCTAACATCTGTTGCCAATCCTCCTCTTTTTGCTGAGGAAGATTGGCCTTGGGTTAACATCCATGCCCATCTTCCTCCACTTTATATGTGGGATGCCTGCCACAGCATGGCTGGATAAGGGGTATGTATGTCCGCGTCCAGGATCCGAACTTGTGAACCCCAGGCCGCCCAAGCAGAGCGCATGAACTTAACCACTACGCCACCGGGCCGGCCCTGACTTTTAAAAGCTCTTCTGCTGACTCTAATGAGCATCCAAGGTTGAGACCCACAGGTACAGAAAGGCACACACCTGCCTGCTCACCTAAAAAGTGACTCAACAGGTGCTAATGATCATGAACAATGTCACAATTAACAATTATTTGATAACACGGGTTTAAATTTTCAGACACAACCTGTTTGCTGCATAATTAAAAAGTCCTGATTATTGTTATCCTGGTCTTCCTGACATATCTTAACCTGGAAATCCAGATGAATATAAAAATTCATTTTAAAAGCAATAACATCTAGGTAGCACTTTGAGATTTATAAATATATAAATACCAAGTCACATTTAATCATTACAAGAACTATGAGGTAGGTAAGTGTATTAGTTTCCTATGGCTGCTGTAATGAATTATCATAAGCTTAGTGAATTAAAACAACATGAATTTATTCTTATAGTTCTGGAGGCCAGATGTCTGAAATTAGTCGCCCTGGGCTAACGTCAAGGTGCGGGCATGGTTGGTTCCTTCTGGAGGCTCTGAGAATCTGTTTCCTGCCCTTTCTCAGCTTCTAGAGGCCATCTGCATTTCTTGGCTTGTGGCCCCTTCCTCATATTCCTCTGCTGCCTCCCTCTTATAGGAAAGGATCCTTATGATTACACCGGACCCACCCAGATCATCCAGGATAATCTCTCCATTTCCAGATCCTTAGTCACTTCTACAAAGTCCCTTTTGCCATGTAAGGGAACATTCACAGGTTCTAGGGATTAGGACAAGAATATCATTGAGGGCCATTACTCAGCCAGCCACAGGGTAAGGCAAACATCACCTCCAGGACCGCTATGCCCATTCTCCCTCCCCACCACCCTCACTTTTCAATTGAAAGTGAAGCTCAGGGTTGCATGACTTCACCAGGTCCCACATCCGGTACAGGGTCGAACTTAAACCTGATCTTGTAACGCCAAGCCCCACTTTCTTTCTGCCACTCCTGTGGCCTCCCCATGATAAGCCAATGTTTGCAATATTATTTTCCTTTCCAAGCATTCACCACACTGTTAACAAGAAGTGTTTTCACTCTGCCCCAATCATTATCTCTGTTTCTCAGCCAATACATGCCAAGTGGAAACTTCGAGTTCCATGCACCCCCACCGGTAAACCTGCCTCAAGCCAGACCCCTTCCCTCTGGTCCAGAAGAACCAGCAAGCCCACTGAGGCAGTAATTTATTATACAGACTACTATGTCCCAACTCCCTGAGAGATTAGCCATACACGAAAAGTACATGGGGAAAAAGCAAGCTCTCAGTTTTCAGAGAGTGAAACAGTCTGAACGTGCTAAAACATACACACACACAGTAACCGTCTCAAAAATTTATAAGAGGTGACACCCATATCTTCCATGTTTGAAACCACCTATTCAGAATTACATAGGTAACCATCCTCGTGGAGATTTTCCGTGGTTCCTTTCTCTCTTCCTCTCAACTGAGGGAACTAAACTGAGGGAGTGGTATTTAGAGTATCGGTTAGTGGTCTTCTGAAATGTGGAATTATTTTAGCTGGGGTAATCAGGAAGTAGCAGGCAAGGCTTTCAACACCAAGAATGTTCTAATCCGATGGTCACACCTCCACCGATGCCCTGGGATTTCACATCCCCCTCTCCTCTCACATCAGGGAGAAAAGAACCCGGGGCTGAATCACAGCCACTTGAACAATGGGGGAAAGTAAACAAGCCAAGCAAATCTCACCGCCAAGCTCACACCTCACCTGTGTCTGTGTTCAATCTGATGTGAAAATACTGGTGAAGAAAAAAAAATCAATGCCTCATCAGAATGCAACCAGTGTAATCCCAGCAAGTTACATGATTTTCCTGGACCAAGATAACCCATCGACTCTGTCCCCAAAGCTATAAAATAACTGCAAATGGGGCTTTTAAAGGTCATGTGGAAGAATTCAAACAACCAGAATATTGTATTTTAAACAAGCTAATGCGGTGGGGAGAAGGAGCAGGGCTGGAATATATTTAATGGCTGTGTTCATGCCAAATCCATGCTCAGAAGCTATAATTGTATACAATTATAACCAGTATTTGGAATGATTCTAAGGGGCAGCAAGAGTCCCTGACCTCTAAGAGTCAGTTTTGGTCACTAATTCAGAACAGTAAACCAGTGCATTTCGTCAAGCTTTCTCACAAGAGCAGCATCAGAAGGGAATTCTGGTTACCGCGAGTCAACCATAAACATATAATAACATTAGGATGTTCTAGTCCATGTGATTCATTATTTTGACAATACCATAGCCTCAAAAATAACCTGGCTAAACTAAAAGAGAGTACACTTGCTAAGTATTCCTTACTCCATTCTTTAATAAAACCCCTTGATGTTTTCCAAATCCACGTAAAGAGCCCTGGGTTCTTATCCTGACTCTGCCACTCACTCACTGTGTAACCTGGACCTGTCACCAGTCACTCAACTTCTTGGGGTCTCAGGGTTCTCATCTATAAGGTGAGAGGGCTGGACAAGGTGACCTCCAAGAGCTCCTCCAATTCTGACTCTAGAAGCTTCCAAAAGATCCATTAACAAAATTTACTGGCTGACTTCTATCTGAAATTAGATTCCAATTGAGTTGGTGAATAAAGAGAAGACAATGAAGCCGATGTTCCATACTCTTAACAACTAAAAGCTGGAGAACACACATAAGCTAGAGAACAACATGGTGAAATACAAAACAGGTCCATCTCCTGGGAAAGCTACAGAGCCTGGGAGTCCCAAGAGTTTACTTCAAAGACCCCTGGGTGCGCTTATACCTATCTGCAGGAGGGTCCTGCATTCTCATGCTGTCACCGGCACTCAGAGCCTCCCAAGTGCAGGCACGGAAGGGATGGATGGGGTGGGGGGTCATCTTTGGGATTTGGATCCCACACAAGCATCATCGCTAGAGCCCTTCTGGCCACCAAGGGTCCAGCATAGCCTTCAAGGTCACTCTGATCCAGGGATAGCTACTCCCTGGAGCTGGAAACTGCGTGTCTAGGGGATTTGCTATACCTTCTTCCTTCTGTCGTCACTAGAGGTGAGGAAGGGAGGCGGTAGAGCCCCTGTCGTCCTCCCGAGGGCCCGCAAAATTAGCCACAGAAAATGAAAAGTGGATTTGCAGAGCTGTTGAGCTCTCTCGGGATTTAGTTCCCTTAACAACCAGCTTCATGGAACCAACGTGCTTGGTGAAGTGGGAGAGCCCAGAAAAAAAGTGACAGGAAAATTGAGGACTTGCTATAAAAATCATCTTCAAAAAGCCATAACTATCACAAGACTGTCACCTAAGCATTATTTACAAACATCCTTCTGCTCAATTCCTTCTCTTGGAACAGCCCTCATCTAGATATAGCACTATTACTCAGGGTAACATTTTAAATTAATTAAGTAGTAAAACAAGGAAAAATCAGCATTTTTCAATCAAAACTCTGGAGTGCATATAATTAAAATAGATGCAGGGGAACCAGCATAAAAGAGAGAAAATCTGACTTTTTACCTTTGAGCTGACAATTCCTTCTTAGCAGTTGTATAAGAAGTCCGTTTTCAAACACTGTCGTGTACACGGCTCACTAGAATACCCCCAACACTGCAAGAGGGAGAAAGTGTGGAGATTTTTCTATTTTGCTGGTGAGAAAACTGAGACTTTAAGGAAATTAAGTGATTCACCCAACATCTAGTCGCAACAAAAACCCAGATCACCAAATTCTTTATTTCAATGCCTCCTCCAGGACATTGAACACATGTCCACGTGGTTTAATTTTCATGGTGAAACCAAAATAATTTTTTTTGTGTGTGTGAGGAAGATCAGCCCTGAGCTAACATCCATGCCAATCCTCCTCTATTTGCGGAGGAAGACCGGCCCTGAGCTAACATCTATTTCCAATCCTCCTCCTTTTTTTCCCCCTTGTCTCCCCAAAGCCCCCCAGTAGATAGTTGTATGTCATAGTTGCACATCCTTCTAGTTGCTGTATGTGGGACGCTGCCTCAGCATGGCCAGACAAGTGGTGCGTTGGTGTGCGCCCAGGATCCGAACCTGGGCCACCAGTAGCGGAGCACGCACACCCAACCGCCAAGCCATGGGGCCGGCCCCTAAAATAATTTTTATATCAAAAGCTGTCATATATTTTCCCTGGGCCTTACTTTCAAACCTTTAGGGCCCCAGAATACTCTGGTTTGAATCCTGGCAAAAGGAAACAAATTTTCAACAGCCACGTAGATGGAGTTTTCTCTACAGGCAGCCATATAGCAAGAGAATGCTCCTCACAGCCTGTTTTTACGACTCCAGCTCCCTGCCTTATCCTATTGTGACTTCTTTTAAATGACCAAGCCCTATGGTTCATGTTTGTGTTCTGACCGCACAGGGGCACAAAAGCAGCAAATAATTCCACAGTCCACTTCCATGTCTTCCAGGCCCTGGCCAGCAATCAAAAATCTGACTGTGAGCCTTTGCTCATTCTATTTTTGGACGGTATCGTATCACAAAATACCTCTCAGCCTCAGCCCTGTTAATCAATAGTCATTTAAAGCAAATTTGTCGTGGAAGTGTATAAACATCTACATTCAATAGCGTTTTCCAAAATAATGCATTTGCCCTGTGATTAAAAATAATCAGATAACTAAAACAACAGCAGCAGCAGCAAAAAACAACCTTAGTCTGTGCTGAGGTGGTGGATATGAGTTGAGCTCTATTTGGGGACCTTCTCTGCTACTAAATCTACAGAAATAAATGAAGCAGGGCTAAGCTCCTGAGAGGGGCTGGGTAGGGCGATTGCTCTATCCCAGACATGGTCTATCCCATCCTGAGATCGGGCTGCCCCAGTCTTCCTTTCTCACAACTGGAATCCCCTCCACCCATCAACCCCAGTTTCTAGGACGAGCCCTACCCTTAGTGGAGACATTTAGGTAGTTTGGATGCAACCCCCTGTGATCCCACTCAAATCCCCTGGACTGCAGCTCTGCTGTGACTTCCTGTCCGGGGCTCCTCTACACTTGAGTCTTTTCTTGGCTCCTTAGCCCACCAGGTCTGAAGCTCACGGAACTCCTGGCTTCCCCTCCCTCCCCCAGGCCACCTGGAACTGCCTTTCCGACAACCCTGTACCCTAGGACCCGGCGCCTGTCCCTGAGGTACTGCTACCTCTGGAAATATTCCCCAATTCTGTCTCCCTCAACTTCCAATTGTAACCTGTCACCCAAGGGGATGCCCCACGCCCCCAGCCCTCCTGGAGCCCCTCCATTTTATCTGGCAGGTGGACTTCTACCCAGGGCATGCTCTGGGCAAGTCTACAGCACTCCTTCTCAGCCCAGCTGGGCCCTGAGAACAAGACCAGCAGCTCCTCCAACTGACCCTCTGCAATTCAGACCTTGTTCTTAAATACCTCTGTCCAAGCCTAAAATCTATTTATTCATGGAGGCGAAGCTAGTGAGTGGCTGTCCTCATTATCATCCATCACTATTTATCTGAGATCTTCCAGCGGCTTGCATATAGCAACCTATTCATTGCCTTGCAGACATCATGATGCAGCGAATTTCACTATTTTCACACAGAGATGAAAAACCTGGGATCCTATTTTAATAAGAAATGTGCTTAAGTTTAGTCAGCAAAACTGGGGCAAAACCAGGACTAAACTCGGTGTCTCCTGGCTTTGTTCTTACCGTGTGAATCCTATTTAGGGAAACTCCATGTTTCTTATGCACCGAGTTATGTCAATTACCGAGTGTGGGAGAGCGGAGGAGGCACTTCATAACCCACATGGGTCGTGGGTGGATCTGATGCCCCCCGGCCATGACCCCGTGTTATGGACGAGCGCTAGGGCTCTCTGGCGTCCCAGTCTCCTGCACGCACATTCAGAAGCCACGACTCATTCCACCTCGCAGGATGGGACAGAGTAGGCATTTGCTCAAATTCCTACCTCAGTACTTCCAATAAAACCATTTGTTTCAAATAAAACTGCAAGGACTTGTGTACTTCCCCCAGGTACCATCTAAGCTTCTTGGTTTCAGGCTTAGTTGACTTAAGTGAAAACGGCAACAGAGCATGAGAGGGCTTGTTTAGGTGCTAATTCAAACTCTAAGTTGCTTCCGAAGTGCTGCACAACATTCACACACAATGTTCCCGGGGCTCCAGGACACAGTCATTCGAGACATAATGTCACGGCTACCAGTTCTGGAAAGAGCCAGGGGAGCTGCTTCCCTGTCCAGGGTGGCATATGCTGCCCTCTGACTGTGGGCTTGAGCTGCAGCAGGAATGAGTATCAAACCACCCGTGGGGGGCAGGGGTGACAGAGGGGTATGGGTTGAACGGTGTCTCCAAAAAAGGTGTGTTTAAGTCCTAAGCCCCGTATCAGAATGTGGCCTTACTGGGAAATAGGGTCATTGCAGATGTAATTAGTGAAGACGAGGTCATACTGGAATGACCTCGTAATCCAACAGCTTCTTAGTTCCTCCTACCTCATATGCTTATAGAAAGGTATTACGTAGGTGTTTTCCTATCCATGATCCTATTTAACCTTCATCACATTTGTGGCAGTGCAAGAGGGCAGGTATTATCATGCCCATTTTACACACAAGGAAACTGAGGCTCAGACGAGGTCAGAGGCTGCCCACAGACAAGAAGACCGTCATGAAAACAACTTCAGTTGACAAAGCAAGAGGCTTTCAAAGAAAAAGTGGGGTGGGAGGGTGGAGGGGAATAAATAACAGCCCTAAATATTGTCTAAAAAAATAAGATGAGTTAAACAAAAGTTCTAGAAGCCACCCATGTCCCAGACAAATCAAATTTGTTGGCCTTAAGAAGTAGCACTTTTAGGGGCCAGCCCGGTGGCACAAGCAGTTAGGTGCGTGCGCTCCGCTGCAGTGGCCTGGGGTTCGCCGGTTCGGATCCCAGGCATGCACCAACGCACTGTTTGGCAAACCACGCTGTGGCAGCGTCCCATATAAAGTGGAGGAAGATGGGCATGGATGTTAGCCCAGGGCCAGTCTTCCTCAGCAAAAAAGAAAAAAGAGGAGGATTGGCAGATGTTAGCACAGGGCTGATCTCCTCACCAAAAAAAAAAAAAAAGGTAGCACTTGTACCTTTTTCAATCATTCAGGTAACATTGCTGTAGAAACAATCCGCCGATTCTCCAACCAGCTTTTTACATTAAATTATCTTAGGCAGAAAAACTGAACACATTTCCAGGCTTGAAATGTAAGGACTCTGGCCTTTGTGTTCCCTCTCATTTCCTGCTTCCAAATCTTCAAGCATTCCTCTGTGGCCACACGGCCCTTCCACAACCGTCACCCTGCACAAGGGCACATTTTCTGGAAGACAGACTTCAGAGTGTGAAGCATCCACAGACTCGAGTCCAACAAACCCTGATGACTGAATGAACCACCTCCCAAAGCAACATCTGATAAGGGGAAAAAAGGCGGAGACAGCGTGGGTGGCAGGTGTTCCAGAAAAGGACAGGACCGAGAGGGTTAAGCTGAAAAGCATTGGAGATAAGAAACCTGGGTGGAGAGCTCCCGACTTACCAGCTGCCTTTTCCATACATTTTAATCTTTCCCTTTCTGGAAAACACCCAGTCCCTGTTCACGGAGAAAACCTGACTTCATCTGTCATGCCCCCAAACCTGCAGGCAAGACGTTGGGTACCCCAACACCTACCACTAACCATTCTGGAAAATGACATCCGCCAAATGCCATTCCACATTTTGTCAGCTAGAAAATATTAAACACCACTGAAAAAAATTCAAGGTTTCTTTTGCAGATTTAAATGTCTACTTATTTCAAAATGAATTAATAGTTCTCCGGGTTTCATAATGTTTAATTCATTAATGATAACTACCGCTTGAGAATTTGAAAGGAAATTGCTTCCAGGATAAAATTAAATGCAAAACTCTAAGCAGTGATTCATGGCTGTTCCTATCTAAATTACTAATCCATGTGACAAACCTGGTTGGTAGCACAAAAAAGCAATATTATTTTCCCCCGTTGCCTTTATATACTTTGCTGAATTGTTTTGCAAACTGCCTAAACCCAGGTCCTAGATAATCCGCTGCCAGCAGCCTCCATTCCGTTGTGGAATTTAGTACTTACAGTCTCTATTGCCACAAAGAGGTTCATAATGGACTAATATTTTTGTGCCTCAGAAAAGAGTTTTCTCAACATTAGATTTTAGACAAATAGTCCAATGGATTTCCAAGGAAACTCATTTTAAATTGAAGGCAAATATCCCCATGATAGCTGTCCACATGGCCCGCAAAGAAACCTGCATAAAACTCTAAAAATGGCTATTTTCTTTTAGTTTGCAAGGAAGGCTAGCCAGCTGAGGTTCAATTACCTATCCTCCTGTTAGAACGAGTGGGCACTAGAGTAACCACACTGTCCAAAAGACAAGATAATATAATGCTTCTGAAGTTTCATCAAGCCCAGGTCATTCTGCCTCCTAAAATTTTCCTCAGGTCTGTTCCTACCACTACCTGGGTTCACAGCCTAGGCTAGAGTGGAGAAGCGGGCAGGGATAGTCCGGAGCACGTACGTCGACCTCCAAAGGAGCTCAGAGGACCAATGTCCCACAGGGCACACCCCCCTGGCACCTGCCGCCCAGACCACCACAAAAGCGCTGCAAACCAGGCCCCCATCTCCAGTCTCTCCCTCACTCCAGCCTCCTGTGTACTGCTCCTAAATGGCAAGTCAGAGCCCTGCCAGCCCTCAGGCGTGCTACTCCACGCCAGGGCTTTACATATGGTGACTCCTTTATCCTCGGGACAACTCAGGGGAGGCGCCCTCATAGTCCCCATATTGCAGAGCAAAGGACAGCAGCAAAGACGCTCAAAACACTTGACCAAGTTACAAAGGGAGTAACTGGCAGAACCAGGATTCACACTCACACTGTCTGCCCAACTTCCCATCCTTTGAACCATCTGATGGTGCCACCCCAGAGCTTCAAATATTCTACTCACTCCTTATTACCAACCAGTGGGGCCCACACGTCCACCAGGGTCTACAGGTCCTTTGGTGATTTGGTTACATTTCTAGCCTCATGGGACCCACATCTTCTTCTCCATCTACCCCCCACTCCAGCTTTTCTAAACTATGTGCACGTGCTGTTCCTCTGCTTGTCCTCCCAGGAGGACCTCTGTGGCCCCTTCGGGGTCTCTTCTCCCCCCGCGTCTCTTCTACCCCTGCGTATGCTCCTGCAGGTTTATCCCTTTAGTCGAACATTCACTGCTTTCTACTGGCATAGGGGTACACTTGTGTCTCCCCCGCCAAGTCTGTGACTTTCTCCAAGGCGAAAGCTCTGCTTTTTCCATGACCTGCCCGTGTCCCCACAGCTTAGCAGGGCCATGGTGAGATGGTCGGTAACCTTTGGAGCTAATGACTGCACCATGGCAAATCATCAATGACACTTAAAAAAGCAAAAACAACACCAAACAACAGATTTAGGGGCTTGTCCCAAACTGACTCAGGTCCCTTAAGGGGATGAAGAGATGGGAGGGTTTATGTGCGCTTTTTAAAAGCTCTGCTTTTCAGGGAATTTTTTTCCACCGAGCATTCAAACATTGCAACCACATGAGGTGAACACCCAGATATCTGCTCGATAGCTGATGGGTTTATGAAGAGAGCCTGTTTCGGATTTAAAATCAGCAAGAGATGATCTTCAGGGTGGGAACTCGAGAGTTACCTGTGCATCACAAAAGCAAAGAGATGACAAACTGAATCCACAGCTCAGACTGGTTTTTATTGTTGTTTCCTGGCAGCAAAGAAGGAGCAAAAAGATATGTGATAGAAGTTCGATTTTTTTTTAACTTTAAGGAGAGAGTGTCCTCACTCCCTTCAGCTCTTCTGTTAACCTTACCATGAGGGCAAACCAACGTAAACCAGGCTGGATTCCCCACAGCATCAGTCTCCCCATTCAGACATCCATTTCCAACTGTGAACCTAGATACCGTCAGCAATGGAGCACGAAAAGCAAAGATAACAGCTGTAACTCACGGTAATCATTTAAAATGTAAAATAACACTCCTAAATCTCCCAAAATGGTTACAAATGTCCAGTGCACAGAATTCTCGGAGGAACTCGCGATACTGTAAAAATGCACAAAACGCACATAAAAATACAACTCCACTGTTATGTAAATTTAACCTTAAACTAATATGCTAGCTAAAACAACCAATATATTCAATCAATTTTGCACACCTTTTTAGAATTTAATGAGTCCAAGGGAGCGATTTGGGTGCCCTGGCTCCTCTTTCACAAAATCTTCCAAGACTCGTGGTAACAAACAGAGCTGGGTTTTTCCTCTCTCTTCCCAATAATTCTCTTTGCAGCCAGCACAGGCATTCAGAACAAGCTGCTGACTCTAGAGGCCGGCCCTGAAGTGTCACTGTGGGCTTATGACACATATCTGTGTCATGTTCAGGGGTGTTTCTCCCAGGGAAAAGCACTTTCTAAACATTTTCCAATATTTCTCCTTTCACCCCGGTTTATTCAATGTCTCAAGAGCAGCCACACCTGCTCAGTGTCGGCTCAGAGACCATGGGACGGAGGTAGGTCCAGTCCTGTCACCCTTAGCTGACCCTGCAGGGCACTCACTGCACCGGGCATCCAGAAAAGCCACTTAGGTCACAGGAGTAAGTACAGGCTTTAGAAGCAACTTCCGAGTCATCCACTAAATGAATGAAAAGCATAAATCAGCATTTCGCCTTGGAGTTATGTGGAGGAAAGATGCAGAGCAGACAAGTAGGAAAGTCAGGAGCAGGCATTATAAAGGCAAATTCATGAAAAAGTCCACCACATTCAGGATTCTTCACACCTGACTTAAAAGCTGATTGATAAAGAATTGCCTATGCTTGAGGTTCCTAGGTTCCCACTTTAATGATTAAGTATAAGAACTAAAAAGTATTCATCATTTGTAAGAACATAGGTCTTTTATAAGCATTTGAGGTTTTTAGAAAAGATTTTAGAACACTCTAGCATCTTCCAGGTAATCTTGTTTGTTCTATGAATATTCTAAGTTCGCCATTTCTTTGTAAGTGGGACTAGCTGAAGTAAACCCCAGTCTTAACCATTTCAATTACCACAAAATTATAATGAGTGAAATCTATAGAAACAGGTAATTTCTATCCTTAAATTTCAAGTGCTAACTAAACAAGCAAACAATGATATAAAGATGAAATGAGAAAGTTTATGAGCAGATGTGCTTTGGACAGGAAACCACGTCAGAAACAGTGTAATTAGGATTCACTTACAAGCATTTGCATTTTCTGATACAGACTTACACGTTGAGCTTGTTAATCAGAATTCAATCCATGAAGGAAAAGATGGGCAAGTCTGCCAACTCAAGTTAGGCATCACCATATATCTTGCCATATCTAGGAAGGTATTTCCATTTCTCCCCAACCTCACCCTCTTTTGGAAAGAAATAATTTGAAAATATGGAAATATTATTTTACTGGGCCCACATTTAACACTAATCCTCAGCTTTGAGGATTATAAAGACACTGGAGTGCGGGTGGGGGTGTAGAAAGCATGGCAGGAAGCCTTCGGTGGCCAAATTTCATTGCAACCATGATGTGGTCTATGCACTCCAAAGAGAAACAGGCTTTACTGGCCCTGGTGTCTGAGGATGGGATTTATTATTGCAAATATACACAAGCACAGCATTTGAAAAAGTCTTCATGTCATACATTTCATCTGCTTGTCTCCCACATAGCTTTTTCCTACCAAGTGCTCTCATCTGCTCTGGTTTTCTTCTACCCAGGGATAGAAGGTAGAGACCACGCCTTCCTTTCAGGTCTCTACCATCTGTCCCCTCACTCCTTGGTTCTTCAGTGGCTTTGCTCCCCCTGCAGAAAAGACTTCAAATCCTTGCCACCTCCGTTGCTCCCAAGTCCAGTCCAGTGTTGGTGCCTCGGCCAAGTACGACCCAAACCCCGCTCCCTTTAGGTTTTGCTTCAGGGCATCACTGTTCTTTCTCTCCCTTTTTATAAGGATGCAGAAAGAAGAAGAAGAGTTCTTTTAAGGTAAACCAAGAAAGAAAAAGGATCAAAGTCCTAACCAGCGTGTTTGTAGACCTCACGTCTTCAGATCCAAGAAAAAATGAAAAGAGAAGCCAAAGTAAGGGGCCAGCTCTGTCCAAAGCAAAATGGTCCCACTTAAATTGAGCGGCCGCCGTCTTTCTGTGTCCGTGCCTCCTGCCCTGGTTTTGATGCTCACCTTACTCCTCCCACCGCCTCATCCCCCAATCTTGGTAGAGCCATCTGCCTAGATAATGTTACCACTTGCACTCTTCTTTTTCACATTCTCCCCATCAGACCCACCCTCCCATCTGTGCCTGCCTCCCAGAGGGGTTGGTAGATACCTCATTCTAATGATTAGCTGCTACACCCTTATGGAAATGAGTGTGTTCCCCTTCACAAGGGTACTCACATTTTAGCACAGGACTCACAGACAAAAAGTCCAAAAGGAAATGAGAAAGGAACTAATTTAAACTGAATTGTCTACATACCAGCTTCGGTTCTCAGACACATCATTTACTTTCTCTGGGCCTGCCTCTGATTCCCACCTCAGACTACTGTTCTGAGAATTAAATGAGCTAACATATGCATTAACAATACATTCTGAGAAATGCGTTTTTAGGTGATTTCGTTGTTGTGTGAAGATCACAGAGTGTACTTGCACAAACCTAGATAGCCCACTACACATCTAGGCTGTATGGTATAGCCTATTGCTCCTAGGCTACAAACCTGTACAGCACTTGACTGCACTGAATACTGTAGGCAATTGTAAGTATTTGTGTATCTAAACGTATCTAAACATAGAAAAGGTATAGTAAAAATATGGTATAAAAGATAAAGCATGGTACACCTGTGTAGGGCACTTACCCTGAATGGAACTTGCAGGACGGGAAGTTGCTCTGGGTGAGTGAGTGAGTGAGTGGTGAGTGAATGTGAAGGCCTAGGACACTGTATACCACTGTAGACTTTATAAACACTGTACACTTAGGCTACACTAAATTCATTAAAATTTTTTTTCTTTCTTCAATGATAAATTAACCTTAGCTTACTGTAATTTTTTTACCTTATAAACTTTTTAATTTTTTTAACTCTTTGACTCTTTTGTAATAACAGCTTAAAATACAAACACACTGTACAGCTGTACAAAAATATTTTCTTTCTTTGTATCCCATTCTATAAGCTTTTTTCTATTTTTAAACATTTTATTTTTTTTTTTACTTTTTAAACTCTTTTGTTAAAAACTAAGATACACATATGTTAGCCTAGGCCTACACAGGGTCAAGGTCATCAATATCACTGTCTTCCACCTCCACAGCTCATCGCGGTGGAAGGGGCAATAACATGCACGGAGGTGTCATCACCTTTGATACAGCGCCTTCTTCTAGAATACCTTCTGAAGGATCTGCCTGAGGCTCTTCTTGAGGAGGTGTCACTCTTTTCAGAAATATGTCCACGGTGCTTTGCTTGGTTTGTTTCTTTTTTTCATCATAGATTTGCTTGTAAGCAGATAATGTACCATGAACATTCCTTTCTATTAATGAAAACCTTTCAGTGTTGGGGTCCATGTTTTCAAACTTTTTAAGGAGTTTGTTGAGGTCTTTAAAACCTTCTGCTAAACCCTTCACTGTGAATTTTCCTGGGGTTTCTTCTTCTTCTTCTCCTACAGTTTCCTTTTCTCTTGCCTCTCTTGCTTCTTCTTCATTCCTGTTCCAGTTCCAACAACTCCTCATTGGTCAGTTCCTCAGAAGCCACCTCTAGGAGCTCCTCAATGTCATCCTCATCCACACCCAGGTTAAAGTTGTTTGCCATCTCAACCACAGCCTTGTGGATTTTTGCAATCTCCTCGTCCTTCGCAAATCCTTTGAAGTCATGGATGAACCTCTTGAGTGTCTTCTTCCAGATGCACTAGGAGATAGAATTCTTCAGCTCCATTATAATCTTACGGAACCACCGTCATATACGCACTCTGTTGTTGACCACAATGTCGTTATGTGGCCCATGACCATACTTAAAATAGTACCCGGCACCCTGCAAGGCTCCATGCCACCATTTATCATTATTAACCTTCAGTGTGACCTCCCAAGATACATACTGCTGGTCTCATCTTAAATGAGGACACGAAGTGATTTGCTCAGGATCACAAGGCTGATAAATAAGTAGCAGAGTAGGGAAATAGCCCTCAGTCTACTAAGTGACCACAATTCCTGCTGTTTTCACTACACCACAAGGAAGGAATCTCCAATGGCAAAACCATGGACACTCTGCAGGCCTGCAGGGTAAGATTGCATTGCAGGGGTGCTGTGGTATGCCAATGGCATACTATCACAAGGAAAAGCTAGACAGCTGGCCTGGGCATAGAGTGAATTTTGGAGCATGACCGGAGTTGAACAGGATGGCATGTTCTATCAGAGCTAACTCAAGGCCCACTTCTGAACTGCAGAGACTTTGGTCTGTCAATTCCCCTCATTTAGTCTCAGGTTTTCCCCGACTATAAAATGGGGAGAATTTACTCAGAACGGGTAAGCTCCTGACACCTAGAAGTGTTCATGGCAAAAGCTAAAACCTTTTGTGAGGGAAGCTCCAGAAAGGGATCCTGCAGGGGGGCAGGCCAGCAAACCTGATGATGTAAGATACTTCCAACACTAGAAATGGAGACTTCACAGAACAACAACCTAGAGATTAACAATGTTCATTAAAAAAGCTTACTGCCAGAGCCAAAAATATTGCTAGTGACTTTGACAATGTCTGGTTAAAAACTCTGAATGAACTCTGGACAGTCTAATTTTTAATCTCCAAAATATTCCTGAAAACTCCCCTATTTCCATTATACATCACAAATCCATAATTAGGCCTTCTTCCTTTCTGGCTTGTCCTACATTTGAAAAGCATTCACTATTCTACTAAAGCGGACTTCCCTCAAAATAACCTCATTATTCTATACTTTCACAATTATGTCACGGACATAATTACCACCATCATGATTTCAGCAGCTATTTGTTGCACTATAATTTCCAGATGAATTTCTGGTGTAGAAACAAAATAGCCTCAATAAGATAATTCATCACAACTCTATTATGACTAGAGCACAGAGTAACTGAAATTAAAACTCTAAAATTTTTAGTATTTCATTTTTAATATCACATTCTTCTTTGTAGTGAGCAGTTACAATAAAGATGCTTATTGTTAGTATATTGTGTTTCTGATGGCAGCTGCTTCTTTTTATGGGGACTTATTAATAACCCCTACCGCAAAGTTTTGAAAGACCACTGAATTGTAATGGACTGACGTACCAATGCTACAAATGATCAGATTCGGAGATTTCAACTGGTTTTGCCACTTGACAGCGTAATTTTAAGCAAGCTACTGAACTTCTCTGTGCCTCAGTTTGGTCATCCAAAAAATAGGGATAAAATTTTACTACTCCTAAACTATTGCGAGAATTTTTTTTTTATCTTTAAATATTATCTTTATTTTTTTTTTTAATTTTTTGTTTATTGCCGTAACATTGGTTTATAACATTGTAAAAATTTCAGGTGTACATCATTATACTTCTATTTCTGCATGGATTACATCATGTTCACCACCCAAATACTAATTACAACCCATCACCACACACATGCACCGAATTATCCCTTTCACCCTCCTCCCTCCCCACTTCCCCTCTGGTAACCACCAATCCAATCTCTGTCCCTATGTGTTTGTTTATTGTTGTTATTATCTACTACTTAATGAAGGAAATCATACGGTATTTGACCTTCTCCCTCTGACTTATTTCACTTTGCATTATACCCTCAATGTCCATCCATGTTGTCACAAATGGCTGGATTTCATCGTTTCTTATGGCGAGAATTAAATTGAGTAATTTATGTGGAGCCTCACAAGATGCTTTGGATTTAGTGACTGCCAAGTACATATTAGAATTTTTTTTTAACTTATAAAAGTGGAAGTCCCATTCAAAGATATTTCATTTGTAAAATTTTACTCAAAGTTTTGCAATCTCCATACTTAAAGCCGACAGGCCACACATCTTAGAGTGGCAGGGAGACTGCCACCATTTGCTTCTTTTTCTGCCAATGTACTAAACTCTGATTATTCAAAAGTCAGTTATGAACGTCAGTCCACCTAACACATTCTCTGAAGGGATGAACGTTCTTTCTCCATAACCCAAAGAAAGTGGACTTGCTTTCTGAGAAAATGGAACAGGCCAGAGCGCAGGACAGCACATTCTAACTAATCAGTACTAATTACTAGGAGTTTTTTGAGGCTGATGGAGCTGAGATTGTATTAATAAACAAACCTCACAAAAGGAAAATTAAAGCCGTTCTACTCCCCAAAGTATTTTCCTAATCTATCTTAAGAAGTGTAGTTTCATTCTGTTTATTCATGACCATTTCTCACATCATACTAAGCGAACTTTGATTAATTAATATTAGAACTATAAAAACTAATTTCAGGCTTCTACTACTGTTTGACCCATCTGGGCTCTGAGTGCGTTTTGGTTCCTGACAACCTACCCCAACATCTGACACGAAACCAAAGGCAAAGCAACAGGGCAACTGACCTCAGTGCTACTTCCTCGCTGCCACCATTTAACAGAGCATTAACGGAGAAGAGAAGAATCTATCACGATAATCAATATGTCTTTTGAATAGCAGACAAATATAAACTAAGCCAATGGGGGTAACCAACACATTATACTTTTGATTGAAGATACAAGATTCAGCTACCAAGATGCAGAGCACACAGAGAGAAAAGAAAACTTCTTGATGATATGGCCCTTAACCAACCAGCAGCATGAAGATACCATATCCAACAAAGTGTGGGGGATATAAACAAGTGTTAGATCATTGCAGTCTTTAGGAGATTAAAAACTAATTAGAGACATAAGATAACGGTTCATGCCAACATTTACTGCTGAAAAATAATAAGCTGGGTACCTGGCTTGCAAAGATGAATAAGGTGAGCCTAGCCCTCAAAGCGTCCACATCTACCACTGGTCAGCAGTTGGCCATGCCCAGAACCTACACCAAGGTCTGTAAGATGTGGGAGGCAGCAAAGGTCATTTTTAGCTGCAGTCTTCAGGGATTCAGAGATGGGATTTGAGCAGGGTATTAAAGGAAGTGTTAGGATTTTAATAGAAGGACAGAGGAAGAAAGAGAAGGCAGCATCCTAAAGGAGGCAACGAGAAGACAGGCCAGCCCCGAGCATGTCTAGGAAATGGTGAGTTAACCAGTTCAGATGAGCAGAGGGTCTTCTAACCAGATTCCCAATATTCCAGGCAGGGTCCCATACAGAACACTACTCACATACGGTCTGTAAAAAATTTTAAATATTCTAAATCTAGGAGAAATCATAACCAATTTGAGAATAATAAATACACATTAAGCTATGCCATAACATGAACTCAGATAACACTAGTGTTCAATACATGCAAGTGTCCTCTGCTCCAAAAAACAATTTTTTTTCTTTGTTTCTACCATCCTTTTGACCTCAGTCCTCTCACAGCCAGCTCTCTAGAGGCACTCTCTCCCACTTGGCAACATAGTTCAACCCCGGGCTCATAACGACCATCTGGATGTGGATTACTCTCAAAGGTACAGCTCTGACCTCTCTACTAAATGCTATTTCCAAAGTGAACTCGTGATTTCTCCCAAATCTGGTCTTTTCCCTGCAATTTTATATTTGTTACCATTATTTACCCAGTTCCTCAGACTTGAAAACCTATTTACCTCCCACCTCTCATTCAATTGGTCTCCAAAATTCTACTAATTTTGTCTCTGAAATGTCACTTGCATTCATGCATCCTTTCCACTCCTGTGGCCCTCTCCTGAAGTTCAGGGCTTCACTACATCTTCTCTGTACCCCAGCTGGTCTCCCCACCTTTGTCCTTTCCTTCTCCAATCCATACTGACTGCTGCCAGATTAAGTTTCTGAAAGCACAGCTTCATACCCACATCCTTCCCTAAACTATCAATGGCTTCCTGCCAAATAAATCCCAAAGTCCCCATTCCCATCAACCTTTCTAAGCCCTTTTATACTAGCCCGGCTCACATACTCCATGCTCTAGTCATAGGACATTACTTGTTGTCCAGAAGTCAAGATCCACCCTCCCCTACCACCCTGTTGCTGGTGGATTGCCACCTGCCCACATGTTCAGATTGCTGCCTACTTCAAGGGAGTCACCAAACACTACTTCTTCCATGAAGCCATTCTAGATCCTCTAGCACGAAGTAATCTTCCCCCACTGAACATCAATACCTCATCATCCAATACTACCTTGCATTTGAGTTCCTTGTGCATATATGTTCATACTCCTACAAGAGTAACCTCCTAAAGGAGCACCTCTGTGTGAAAATAATCAAACCAACATGCTAATTTAATACTTTCTTACAAGGAAGCATTGTGCCAGAGTTCTGGAAGAAACAAGAGCATCAGCTGACAGCTAAGTTGGGAAATTATGCTCAAACCATGCAAAAATAAAGCAATAATATCAATAACTCTTTTTAATTATCATATGCAGATGTTAGTTGAAGTCATGAAAATATAAAACATCTCAGAGAAAGTGAGTCTTCTTAACAGAATAAAAAATCTGAGACAGCATCCCGCAGTGGTTTATAGCATGAACTCTGGAGCCATTCGTGGCTGAGTTCTAATCCCAGCTGGGGCATTTACTCTGTGACCTTGGGCAAATCGTTTAGCCTCTCTGTGCCTCAATTTCATGTAAACAGATAAATTAAAATAGAGATATTAATAGTACCTTCCCCATAAGACTGTTGTGAGAATTACGCACATACTGTCTGCAAAATACTTACAGCCTGGCACATAATTAGTGCCATTCCTACTAGCTGGTCTTATTCTTATTCTTGTGAAAATGTTTTATATAGGGGAAAAAAACACAAGAATCAGACATTTGGTAGTTAAGATGCCTAGCAGGATTTTTACGAGAAAGAGAAACTTTACCATCTTAAAATTGTCAAGCCAGATTTGCTCTGTCTCCTGACAGGGATTCTCTGATTGACTGACAGGTAGTGGGAAATTCTCAGGGGGCGGCTCTTTGTGCAACAGATTGAATGCTGTGCAAACGGAGCAGGCACCAAGACCACTGAATCAAACACAAAGCTTTCAGCCATCGAAGGGCTCACCCACAAACAGCCATTGTCTCCCACAAACAACCCCGCTGTTGTCATCCAGATGGGTGACAAATGAAACTGTTTGACTTACGCATTTTGGTCAGTGGCTCTGCGTAGACACAACCACAGATACAATTAATTGCTGCAAAAGAAATCTAGAACTATGTATTGAATTTAGTCTGATAAGCAAGCTTTTGGGTTCAGCTTTTTAAAGGACACTAATCCACCACATTCAGCTGTACTAAGCATATATGAGCCCGTTTCAAAGCCCATCACATCATACAGTGATTTATTTATTAACGGTGTGGGGAGCAGCTGTGACTGAAGGGCATCAACATCTGTGATTTTCCCCAAAAAATGTTACAATGCATTAAACATAAATTGCCACAAATATCTCAACTTGAACTTGCACTGCAGACACACATGCATACACAGTAAAATGAAAAGTGCTAGGACACTTGATGTTTTATTACTTTTAAGTAAAATTGTTTATAGCTCAAAGCTGCTTGTTATTCACACGTCAGAATGGTCAGAGGGGTGGAATAACAAGTTTACATTTATCATCTTATTTTCTGATAAAATAGAGAAAATTAAAAGAATTATAGCAATAAGACTGATGCTACACAAGAACAAACAAACAAAATCTCCCTTTTTCCATGGTTGGAACGTCTGTTTTTACTCACTACCTGGAATACTAGCATGGCTGTTTCAGCAAAGTTTTTTCATCCCAAGTGTCAGGGAAGGTTAGGCAGGGTAGACTGACTGCCAAAATAAACACCCCAAAATCTCACTGGCCTAACACAGTAATAGTTTAATCTCTTTTTCACATTGCATTCCAACGCAGCTTGGTAAGGGAGGTTCTGCTCCACACGGTCATTCAAGATCCAGGCTCCTTCCAACTTGTGGCTCCATCATATCCTAGGGCTTCACAGTTCTCCCCTGCACCTCCTGCAGCTGGCCAGCAGACCAGAAAGAGAGCAAGTGTGGAAAAGGCACCCCCTCTTATCTGCCTCTCATTTCCACACACATCCCATTAGTGAGAACCGGTCACATGGTCCCACCCAGATGCAGAAAGTAGTCCAGTACAGTGGCTGTGAACTGGGTGCAATTTTTTTTTTTTTTTAAAGATTTTATTTATTCATTTTTTCCCCCCAAAGCCCCAGTAGATAGTTGTATGTCATAGGTTCACATCCTTCTAGTTGCCGTACGTGGGACTCAGCCTCGGGTTGGACGGAGAAGTGGTGCCTTGGGGCGTGCCCGGGATCCGAACCCAGGCCGCCAGCATCAGAGCGCGTGCACTTAACCGCTAAGCCACGGAGCCGGCCCCTGGGTGCAATTTTGACTCCCAGGGCACATTTGGCAATGTCTGGAGACATCTTTGATTGTCACAACTGGGCAACTGGAATCTAGTGAGTAGAGTCCAGAGATGCTACTAAATATCCCATAATGCACAGGACAGTCTCCCCACAACAAAGAATTATCTGGACCCACATATCAATAATGCTGAGATTTTGGTGAGCACCTAATCAGCTGCCACAATCACATAACATATCAATGCTCGGGCCTGCCACCATATTTCACTAACATACATTCCAATCAATCTCAACAAATCCACACATTGATATTTTGTTCTTTCATTTGCTTCTTCACTCTTCCATTCATTCCTCCAAACTCCTAAACAAGACAAGGTCTCTACAGTCAAAGAATTCGCAATGGAGCAGAGGAGGCAACCATATACAGAATTATCGTACACAGGGGTAAGTGGGATTAAAAAGAACAAATGGAAGGAAAATTAATTCTGCCTGAGAGAGCTGGAGGAGAAGCCACAGGGCAGGTGGAATGGGAAAGAAGTCTTGAAGGAAGCATATACTTACAGCTTTCCATCAAGATGTTGTTTTTTTAGGGGAGGTTGGGGGCGGGAAGGGCAGGAAGAAAAGGTGTTCCAAGAAAAGGGAACTGCACGAACAAAGGAATGGCAATACGAAAGTATGTGATTTATTCCCCTTTCTGGTATTGGGGAAAACAGTAACTGGGGGAGAAGGGGTTGTAAAAATGCTTTCTTGTTCAAACATATTTTTTAATCGTGTATTCGTGAAAGTCTTAAGCTCCCAGCTACATACACTGGCTTTCAGTCAAGTGGCCCTTTGAGAAACAGTTGACACCACCAGACTTCACAGAAACTTGTTAGTACAGGGCAGAGCTCAGGTAATAGCTAGAGATGTCACTGCAAATTTCCCAGCAGAACCCGTCACCGACTCTTTCAAACCACACTGCCTCAAAGTCAACATCAAACTGGTTCAGGCAGATGGCTGACCAAAATCGTCCATCTTGGTTCCCAAAGACAGGACAGTGCAAAAGTCAGATCTCTGCCTACATCACGGTACACTGAACTTGTTTTGTTTTTCTTTTTAAAAAGAGTTTTTGCTACTTTTGATCCCTAATCCCAGGCTGCGGTTAAGAGCACAGACTGCCCGGGTTCATATCTGGCTCTGCCATAAACTCACCGTGTGACCTTGGACAAGTCACCTAACCGCCCAGGATCGCCTGCCTCCCAGATAATGTGCGTAAAGCACTTAACGCTGTGCCTGAAGCATATAACAAACACTATCTTTATCTTTGTACTATAGTTATCCCCCTACCCCCCAAAATTGTCTTTCAGTTGTCATGAAATACATTGTGGAATCCAACATGGTTCGGGAAGGAAAATATCTGATAAACTTCCATGTCATTTTGTAGAACATTATTAATAACAACTTCAGTTTGCTTTGGGCAAGATGCTTTTAATTACGAAGCCAACATCACCATGTAAACAGCAACGATTCTTGATTTTGAAGCCAAAATTGAATTTTAAAAAATACACACTCCTACACAATTATTTACCTCCATTATTCTCTTTACTCATTTCCTCCCTCAGAGTGTTGTCCCTCTCTCCACTTTTCTTATTTTCACTGTGATCAGCTTTGGGAAAACAAAGTGCATTCAGCTGTTAAGTACTATAGATTATATCGAACACCACTAGTCACCTAGCACTAAAAAGCCTCATAAAAGGAAGAAATTTGTTTCTTTACAAGACAGAATCTGGAAGGAGAAGTTAAAATGAGGGAAGCGGACTTCAGAACCCAGAGGAGAGTCAGCCTGTTCAGAACTGCTTCCTCCTACCATGAGGCGAGAATTCCAGACTGCAGTGAACAGCCCATGTCTATTGTTCTAGTCTAAGTGAAGTCCCTTCAGCTTTGCTAACAGTGGTGACAGAATCTAATGGCACTGCCCTTTGCAACAAGTCAAGGACAGGAAATAAAATGAAAGCCGAGACAATTAGAAGAACTAGGTTGAATCACATTTAGA
The DNA here is from genome assembly GCF_057802395.1 of Ceratotherium simum simum. Classification (NCBI taxonomy): domain Eukaryota; kingdom Metazoa; phylum Chordata; class Mammalia; order Perissodactyla; family Rhinocerotidae; genus Ceratotherium; species Ceratotherium simum. The sequence continues at coordinate 49,041,481 of NC_141913.1, forward strand.
CTTCAAAACTGATTATCACTGCCCTCCTAATTTACAAAGAATTCTAAATTTTCTGGACAAAGTCTCTTTTTCAATTTCCATTGCAGACTGGACTTGACCCCAAGAGCATGTTATTTTAAGGAGCACGTTAAAGAGAGGGTTTGGCATCTCCATGGGCAGCTTCCACACATAAGGTGTAATAAGTCTGGGGTGAAATCTGACATGTTCCTTTTAACTTCTTAGTGAAGATATTTTCCCTTGTAAATCAACGAACTTTTTGAAGGGAAGTACGACCGCCATTGGATGCGATTCTCAAATATTTTATTTATTTATTTATTATTTGGATATAAACTCAAGGTGTATGAATGATTAATTTTTGATAGCTCTGACTCCACTATCAGAAAAAAAGTAAATGACTGATCCTGCAAAGAAACACTAACTGTTTGAACTAATATTTAGCATTTTGTGTATAGAAATAAAGGCAATTTATTACATGAATTCTGTTTGCCTAAAAGATTCCCCTTCCACAGACAAGCTATTTACCTTTTTCTTAGGTGAAGTAATAGACCATGAAGAAATCTGGCTTATCAGGACCATAAATTAATATAAAATCTCGGCACGCATAATGACGCCGTGGGAATCTGACTGAAAGGATGACGTGAATGTCTGGCAATTGCCTTCAGGTGCTATGTACACGGGTTTACAGAACTGGCAACCAGCAAGCTAATTACTGTTTCTGGCAACTGGCTGCAGGTCCAGCCTGCACCAACCTACTATCCTCAGATAAACAGTTATAGTTCTCAAGAAGAAACAGACAACAAACGGTTGTCATTTGAGGCATCGGCTAAAAACTAGAAAAATCTGTGGCTTATCTAAGAGCCTTATCAGTTACCATCAATCCCCCATGTTAGGAATGAAGACTCAGAGAGAAGGAATGTCAGCAAATCAGAGCCCAGGTGGAGGCCGAGCTCCAGATATCTCCACTCGGTGGTTATGGAGGCAGGCCTGGTTCCCTTCCCAGCCCCCACTTGGTATTAACAGACTCATCAGGAAATCCCTCCCATGTCTTTGAAAGGAGAGCACTGGGCACTATGCACACAAGCACCCCCATCACAGCTCACACTACTGTCATGCTTACAACATGAGCACGTTCCAGAGCATCCTAGCTGCCAACAAAAGACGAAGCAACTCATCTGCTAGAGTCGTATGGTTCTACCAAGAAGAAATAAAACAGTCAAGAAGAGCTCAAACATAAATATACTCCGAATATCAGTGCAGCAAGGAACCCAGAGCGGATCTAGGTTTATGCATTTTAAAATGAGCTATGGAAGGGCCCAGACTGAAATCCTACAACAATCAGCAACTCAGTCTGAACAGCAACGCAGCCCTCAGAGCTATTTCTGAAGATTAAATTGATTCCACCACTCCCTCAACAAGGATTTACTGTGTGCCTACTGTGCACCAAGCCCTGTGCAACAACCTACCAGGCATAGCAACTACCACTGTTTAAGAAGAATTTTTTAAAGATCCTATTAACTTGACATTTATATTGTATAGTCTAATTTTCTCACCTTTATTAAAGAGCTCTCTTCTTTGAAATAATAATGATGATGATGATGATAAAATCCCACTCTAAAAAGCAGAGCCATAAATAAAGGGATTAACAAAACTAGCTGCCCTCTCCTGCTTTATCTTGCCCAGTTCTCTCCTGCCTCTTCTTTAGGCTGGTTGTACCTCTAACCATGTAAATTGTCCACAAAGCCTGCTTCAGGATGTCAAAAAACTATCACAGAACAAGGACAGGACCCCTAAGTAGGGTAACCAACTTGTCCCAGTTTTCCTGGGACTGTTCTTGTTTTAAAATGAAAAGTCCTTTGACCCAGCTATTCACTTAGTCCTGAACAAAGTGAGTCAATGGGCCACTCTACCCCCAAGAAACCAGACCCTAGGAAAGGGAGGCCCATTATAGGAGGTCCTTTGCTTGCCTTGGAGGAGTGAGGTCCAAGGAGAAAGGAGGCTGGTACCTTTTAAGGACGGCCTGAGTTGCCTGCTATCTTAGAACCTCACAGCTTCCTCTTAAGATCTATCACTTTTGAACTCCACGGTGTTTAAGCAAAGCTTTACAAAGACTTTCCAATGACAAGACTACAATGACAATGACATACAAAAGAAATCCTCATATAAATGCCAAAGGCTGTAGTTATTTGGATGTGGCTATCTCCTTGGCTAATTTAAGAGCTTCTACAGTTTAGACCATGACTATTCATCCCAAGATTTCCAGAATCCAGCACCAAGACTGGTGGATGGTAGACGCCAAATAAAATGAACATTAAAATAGTTACCATTATGTTGTGCTCACAAGGTGTAGGGCAGAACGCTAAGCAGTTTATATAAATGCTCTCACTTACTCTCACAATAACTCAAGGAGGTTGATTGTCCTCCATTTTCCAAATGAAGAAAACCAAGGTTCAGTCAGACCTTATTGACTCAAAGTCATTATAGCAGAGCTCACATTTGAACCCAAACCCATCTCTCTTCAAAAATTCCTTTTTTTAAACCACTCAACTGAATTAGGATCAAGTAAGGTGGACATATATGGTAAGGGATCAAGAATTATTCTCTTCTCTTTTAGCTTTGCCATTGCAAAAAAAGCAGAAAACCAAATTAATTATGAGTTAAATTCATACCTTAAGCTACAGCAAGACAAGGATTTTAGTTCGAATTGTGTAGAATTGTGCCTGGCAAACAGCAGGCACTCAATATTTGAATAAATTTAATAAATATAATTGTATACCTAATACGGGGTTTAAGTCATTGATGCTCAGTGTTTCAAAGGCTATTTTACCCACCACCATTGGTGAATAGATGGATTCCTACCTTAGGTTTCTGAAGTTAATGTGGGGGAGCAGGGGTGGATGGGCAGGTACTTACCCCAGTTAAGGATGGCTCTCTACCTGCATGGTTGAATTAGCTATTACTCACTTAAAATGACAGTAACCCTTACATCTCATGCAACAAAGAGGCAAATTCTCTAAACAAAATACAGAGGTCTATCCACATGTTCTCCTACCACTTTTAATCTCCTATTAACCTTCAACGAAGCAATTTGGAAATCTACCCTAGAGCAATACAACTGCAAAAGAATATCACACCGAATACTTTGTTTTTGAGACATTTATCTCAGTTCCATTCACTCTCCATCAAACTGAGAACATTATTTTAATGTTAACGTATTCCTGGCCATCTTCTGCAAGCAGCTGAACACATTTCCTCTTTCATAATAACACTATCCATAATGATCAAGCATTCTGAGTGTTAAAGAAGAGTTTCTGTCACGTGAACGTGTATTCCAAAATCAAAAGGGGTGAGGTAAACCAGATGCCTATCACAAAGGCATTTATGTCACAAGTTAATTGTGAAGGGAGATGTGACAGCAAGTGTGGGCAATTGTCACCCACGTGTGTCGAACCCAAACAGCAGGATCTGCTCTGTTAGATTGTGGGGTGGCCTAGTGGGATAAAAAGTTCTAATGCTGCTGTCTATATGTCACCAAGGAGAGGGGTTTTTTCATTTGTTTTGTTGTTGTTTCAGAAGAAGCAGGCAAACTAAAGTTGAAAAACGGACCATCAATAATAACTCATTTTATTAGAATGATGACCCTCAATGAGAACGCTCACCTCCCAACCATTGGTATGCACACTGCATCCTGGCAACTCTAATTTGATTCAACATTTAATCAATATTAATGCAAATAGGGGACACTCTTAAAAATAAGTTTCTCTTGCCTTAACTTCTTTGAAGTCTACAGGCTAAAAGCATCTATAATTCCTTTATCAGAGTAGGTCACAATCATTTCTGTGCTGTCAAAGATTCGTCAATGATTATTTACTGAGACCTTACTATGTATAAACATGGTGGGGAATACAAAATAAGGTCAAACCTCATCCAGTCTTCATCTTCAAGGAGCTTGCAAGAGAACTGAGATCCTGCTGGTTTCAGTCTCTCAATCTCATCTGCCAGGCCGCAGGCCCCCTTGGAGGGAAGTGTACCCCTCACTCACTCTTTCCCCCAGCTGAGCAATGACTGGAAGGTCCCATTCACTAGGACTCTTGTGATATGCGGCTTGATGACAAAAGACATCCTGGGACATCTTTTCAATATACCTCCCTTTATGTGAACTAGCTTGAATGGGTTTCTGTTCTTTGCAATTAAACAGAAAGAAAAAGATACTTGAATCTTAGGTGACATTACAAGACAGTCTATGATAAGTGCCCTTTGTAGAATGAATGAATAAATGCTGAACGAAATGAGAGATGGAGGGAATTTTTCTGGAGAACTTTGGAGGAGTGAAGGATTGCTGAGGGCTAAAGTGATGGAGTTAGATTTTTAGAAGAGTTAAGAGCTGAGTTGCACTTTTAACGATGGGTTATAGGAAGATGACATTGTGGGCCACAGAATATTCCAGAATTAAGAAAGAAGCTATATAAAGCATTTTTGGGGAATAGTGGCTTAACCATGCCAGCTAATGCGGTGTTTTAAAGTCAGGCAGAACAAAAGTCAAGGTTGGACAAGAAGTCTGGGGTCAAACTGAGGAAAACTGTAAAGGAAAGACTAAAGAACACAAACTTCATCCCAAAAACACAGAAGCCACTGAAGGTTATTAAGCAAGGGAATGAAGAATTAAAATGGCCTACTGCCCTAAGGATGACAATATTTTGTGACACGGATTGGGGGTGGGAAAGACAGGAGGTAAGTGTACCCACTCTAATAGCTCGGAGAGAAATAAGGTTCTCGGCTAGGATGCGGCAGTGGGGAAGGAAATTAAGGGAGATGTGGGAACTGTCACTAAGGAGAGAGTTAATCTGTTGTAAGCAAAACAGCAATATTCATAACAACGCTCTCTATTTCCACAGTCTCTGTTAAAGTATTCGACGTCTTTCTCAAACTTGAAATCTTTGAGCATCAAAGATTTTGATGATTAAAATCTCATCAGTTCTTGTAGAACCTCAGTGAGGAGTGCATTAAGTCTGATTATCTGGATTTCTAAATGGAAACTGAGGCAGAAAAGTTACATTTCCTTGGTAGGTAGGAGTAAGATGGGGGCGTAGGGGGAGTAGGAAAAGAAAATACAAGCACAGAACACAGCATTCGAAGATCTGCGAATCTAGATCAGCGGCACACGTGCCTTTGATCCATCCCTTCCTTGCATGGAATCTGATACCCCAGGAAGCCCATGTGATGTTAGAATCACTTTTATCATGCAGGATGTTTGCCATGAGTTTTATCTACGCAGGCGTTAATGACTCAAGTGGTAAGTAAGTCACCTTTTCCTACTCACCCCCTGCACTCCCAGGAGATCACAAGCAGCCCCCCACGACTCTACAAAAAAGGTATCCAGGCCTCAGCAGCCATATAGGGTCCAGGCCAGGCAATCAAGAACCACCCAAAGGAAATGCAAGTCACACATGCACTACTTGAGGCCTCGCTCTTTAAATCGTACAATGACACTAAGTCAACTAGAAGTAGAAAATCCTGAAACATAAAACAAGTACTTATTTTATCCAAATTGTGACTTCAATTATTGAGGCAGACTCCTGGAACAAACACTGTAGCTCACGAAGCCATGAGGGAAGGAGCAAGAAAACCAATGCCTTCCACCCTTCGGGTTTCCATGACACTGCAACTGGCAGGGCCAGGAACCACATTCACTCCACAAGTGTCCTCTACCTGGACGGCCAACTTCATTATGAAATTAAAGTGATAGACACTCAGAGGCCAAACAAAATACAGAAATGTATTTTCAAGCTTCCCAAGTATATTTCAAGACTAGTCCCTCAGGCTTAATTTTCCCTCTCGCTCAGGCTGTGCCTCATCCCTAGCCCAACCATAGGCACCCTGAATCGGTTCTTGGAAGTCTTGGGTGGTCTATATCTGGTTCTTCCTGCTGGTTTCTTAGCTGCTCATTTCCCACATCAGAACCCCTTTGGATGCAATACCTTGTCACTCAAGTGAAGCTGGACCAAAGGGCAGCCTCTGCATTCTTAGGCCAATACTCATGTCCTCTAGTCACTGTGTCTTGCTACCATATCACCTGTCTACGGAGAGCTGTCTTTATAAAAATATCTTCAATGATGTGACTATTGAGCTAGGAGCAATATTATTTTGTTAAATTCCATGCTTATGCTAAAGTACTTATCAAATCCTAAAAATTCTAATCCAGGCATGCATTTATCACATGAACAAAGATATCTGAGTGGCCAGCACTTTCCACAGCAAAATCTCTCTACAAGCCACCAACTGTTTAATCCACAGCCCCCCGCAATGCCTATTCCACACCACCTAACTATTTTTAGGGACAGTGCAGCAAGGAAGGCTTTAAAACTTACCACCCTCACAGCCAACACGGTTGCTGATGGAAGTATGGAAGATGGAAAGGCTCAGAACTCTCTGGGTGTTCTATTAGTCCTGTGACCAGAAACAGCCTCTTATCCAAACTGCTTTTTCTCAACATCAAAGTAACAACAGGGTGACCCAAGGCTACCTACACCCATCCCTGCCCCCTCTAGGTCCTATCTCTTGCCCTGCAGTCTTTGCTGCAGGAGGCCACCTTCTAGGTGACGCTAGGCCCACTGCCGTTCTTTTTCTCCCCTGGGCAAGTCTTAGACAAGAGGCAGATGGTGAGGGAGAGAAAGTCTGTAAGTAACACCTCTCTATTACATAATGTTAAGCCCCGAACCTTCTAGAACCAGACTTGGAAATATCTCCTGGCCTAGCACTTCCAAGTAAACAAGTACACAAAGCAGGCAAAAAGAGAAAATCATAATTTTTTATTACATGACCAGTGCACAATCATATTAGGAAATATAATACCAACATATCAGTAAGGAACAGGTTGAAGTAGGACCCGATTCTTTAAGATATTTATGATTCATTTATTCAGTCAATACTCATGTTAACAATGCCCACAAAGCACTGGGCTCGGCCCAACAGGAACACACTCTATAACCTCGGTCAGGCACATCACTTGTGGAAGTCACTAGTGCTGCTCACCTATAGCCAGTTCTCCCTCCTTCAGTACCATAAACATGGAATTGTGGTTAAATGAGGTAATAGGATTAGTTCTGGGTGAAGCAATGGAGTCACTTCTGGGTCAGATCATGTCATTACTAGAGCGAGATTCTCTGGTTTCCTTTCCAAAGCTGCAGTGATCTTGCAAGAATATTCAAGATCATACCTCCATCAGTTTGGGCCCTTGAGTGACTCTGAGGAGCAGGGCCCACCTGCTGACCACGCTGGACACACAGCATGGGAAAGAAAGAAACGGTATCCAGCCACTGAGGTTTGGAGGTTATCTGTTACAGTGGGATAACCTAACCTACCTTGCTGATACATCACTGTTTAAAAGAGATAGAACCCTGCAAAAGCCCATCCCCACATCTGTTTTCTAAATCAGACAATACAGAATAGCAGAATTTGTTTCAAAATTCATGTGCAACAAAGACTGAATAATACCTTGAAATGTAGAGGGTGCCAACAGGACAGACAGGTTCAAACAACTCTGAGGGAATAAGGAATGAAAACGAATGACCTCTCAACAGTGGTGAAATCTAACCATTCATGTAGAAACCAGCTGACGAGTTTAAAGACCAGGAAGAAAAGGTCACCTTCTGACAACAGGTCCGGTCATTTACAAAGTAGTGAGCTCCCCATTGAAAGAGGTATTCAAGCAGAGACTGAATGATCACATGCTCCCTCCTCAGAAGTCTAATACCACTCTGTTCCTCTCTGTCCAGCTTCCATTAAACTTAACCAGAATCGGGCCTTCATGTCTCCATCACCCAGTAAGCTCCCTGAAGACGGTTCATTTTTGTGTCTTCACGCTCCCCCACCCCACCCCTTGGCACCTTTCACAGACCCTATTACCTATAAGGTGCTTGATAAACATCTGCTATTGAATGAATCAAACGAGCATTGTAGAAAGGACTCAGGCATAGGAGGCAAAGGTTGTCTAATAACCTCTAGGGCTTGTCCAACCTAAAGCTAAACACACTCCTGCAGACACCTGGGGGCAGGGAGCCTCCACCTAGAAAAAAAAAATTAAACATCAATACAACACTTTATTATGATTTCTTACTGTACACAATTCAAAACCACAGCAAAACCTAACACTGCACCGTGGCTATCTTTGTTCTTGAACATGCATTTACATGTACAGGCAGCTGTTCTCCCATGTGCAATTCTGTGTGTGAGGTATTTATTTTTTCTATTAAAAAAAAACCCACACCCTTTGTTTCTATTGCATTATTATACTCCCTAGTACCCCATCACGTGGCTTGTCCTCTCACAGGAACACAGCACACACCCTGCATTATTGCTGACATAGAAATTACTTGTCAAAATACCTCTACCCTAACACATTACAAAACTGATCTTTCTAAGATTCCTGAAAGCTCTGAGTAGAAGGATAAATGCCAGAGTCACTTAGGTTTTTTAAAGTCACCTTGCAAAACAAAACTACCTTAGAGGTGAATGACAAATCTTTCAAGTTTCTAAATTTTATTTTTCAAGGGATTTGGGGGGGAAAATGGTGAAGAGAGAACCTACCACGGATTCGGTGATGCTGCCGCTGCAGTGCAAGACAGTACCAGAAGCCTCTGGCCCTCAGCAACACCTTCTTCCTACAAGGTAAACCTCGAGTCCATTTCCATAACCATTCTCATTCCCTGCTACTTGTGTAGGACGCCAGGACTCTGCCCTCTAGGAGACAATGCCAAGGTGCCCTGCTCCGTCTGAAGGTTACATTTTTATTGAGCTCTATCAAGATAACCCCTGATCTGGTTAGACTGACATCAAAACAGAACTATCCTTGGAAAGAAAAGAACAGGCCAGAGTTTTTGGAAAAGACCCAACAACCTAAAGATAAAATGCAGAATGAGAGCCTAATGGGTCATTGCTACATAAATGGAAACTTAACTAAAGCTTCCTTTTCTCTATTCTCTTTCTGCTCCCCCACTGCCCCTCCCTTCCTCCTCCTAGTAACTTACAACTGGCATATCCCTCTTGATATTGCAAACACTATTACAAGGAAAGACGTTATTTCGTAAGAAGGTCACTACAGTTGACCAATGCCCTAATTGAGCCCTGGTCAAATTTATAATCAGCCTTACAACGATATCTTTTCAACAAACGATATCCCACTCATAGACTGAAGCCAAAATATATTGCTACAGATAAGAAAGCAGGCATACACATACCCAAACCCCACGTTTAGATACATGTGCCTATGCATTGACTGTATCAAAATTCCCATCAAAGGAAATCAGGTGGAATTTATACAACCCCACAAGCACCCTGCCCCCAATGACTTCTTCAAAAGGGAGGTTTAAAGTCGTTTGCAATTTCTTTCTCTGAACCAGGAGTTTCAGCAGCCCCTCCTCTTCCACACAGACAGCAATGGAATGGTGTGATGCAGAAACCACCCAAACAGCCCCGTGCAAACACTGTTGGCCTCAGTGACCCAGAGACACCCAGGCGGCTACCCAGATAATTAAGGGTTACCTGAATCTGTCACCGAGTCCCTTTCACCCCCTTCTGCGTGATGACATCAAGTGAAAATGGTACGCGTTTGGGAGGCAAGAGGCTGAGAAGCAGGAAGCACAATTGAGCGTGAGCTGTGTTCAGCCTGCAGTGAAATACATGCAGTAAGGGTTAGATACGCGCAGCAGAGACAGAAATCCACGCATCCTCCCCGGCCAGCGGCGGAGCGGGTGCCCGGGGGGACGTGGAGGAAGACGGCTGAGGCGCGGCGACCGGCGGGCCGCGGAGGGGGCGTAACGCTGCCTAATTGTCTCTATAGGATAAATAACTACCTTCCCCCACTCCTCTGCAGTCCCCCCCGCCCCTAAGTTCTCCTCTGGGGGTAGAGCTTCTACCAGCAACTGTAATCCCTCAGAAAGAAAGAAATCAGAGAAAGCGGATAAGAACATCTTGGGGCACATATACACTAGCAAAACATACTAGGTAAACCTGGTTATACGAGAATGCGGGGCGCCCAGTTACCCGCCCAAACACACTAGCGCCACATTCGCGAGCATCCTTTCTTTCCTTTGCCCCTGTCCGCCACCTCATCAAATCACTGTCCCTCTGTTTTGCCGATTTCTCTACTCTTTCCAAAACCGTGCAGCGCTCCCCCCACCCCACCCCCACCCCAGGCGGGATCGGGGACAGCCGCTTCCCAAGCCGCGTCCCACGAGTCCAGCCTGCTTTGTCCTGCCGCTGCCCTTCCAAGAGCAAGCGCCTCAGGCGCGTGGGTCTGCACAAAAGCCCCCCAACATCTGGCCCGCCACTGCGCCCTCTCCTCCTGGGAGGGGCCCCGGGGCCGCAGAGGGGCGCGCGAGGGCAACTTCTCGGGGTGGCGAAGGCGCACGACAAGCGGCTTGCGAGAGGACCATCCCGGGTGTGTGCGGGGTGGGGGCGCAGTCGGGGCGCGCACGCACGTGCATCTCCAGGGGCGCGCGCGGCGCGGGCACCAGACGAGCTCCCTCGGACCGGAGCTCCAGGGGGCATCCGAGGACTCGGCGGCGCCGCCGACAGCGCCGCTCCCCTGCCCCAGCCGCCAGCCCAACTCCGCCGGCGCTCAGGAGAAACGCAACTCCAGGGACCACCTCCCCAGTACCCCGGGGCCGCCCCGCCGCGCCCCGCGCTCCCCTCCCCGGGACCCCTGCAGCCCCGCCGCCCCCATCCACCGTCCAAAAGGTACCCCAATACACCAGGCGGCAGCTCCCCTTTCCCGCTTCCCTAGCTCCGGGTGCAGCTGCCGTGGAGGCGCAGACATCCCTTCGCGCCCCTCTCGCCGCCCCCGACCCGGGAGTGGCAGAGCAGAGACACAAACGGAAACTCACTGACCTCCCTCCGCAGCGGGCTCGGGCGCTTCCTACAGAGGCGGCGGCGGCAGCGGCAGCATCGCCGGGTGGTCCCGGCGCACCCGCCGCCCGCTCGGCCAGACGCGCGCCGCGGGGTATGGGGCGGGCGCCCGGGAGCGCGGCGTCGGCGCCTGCAGCCCCAGCTTCCTGCTCAGCCCTTCGGGAGGCGCCCCACCTGCCCGGCCGCTCTCCGCGCTCCCGGTCGGACACCGCCGCCAGGCGCTCTGCTCCAAGCGGGAGCTTTTTGTGTCACCGCCCAGACTAAGGCACCGAAAGGGGCGGGGGCGGGAGGCCGGGCTCCGCTCCCCGCGGCACCGCCCCCCCCCCCGGCGGCTCCACCTCCTTCAGCCCTCCCACCCCCAGCTGGTCTGGGACGTCCTTCTGTCTGCTTGGAATCGCAAACCACCCCCAGGGTGAGGAGCTGCCCACTATCCCTCGCGCGCTCCCTCGGCCTCGCCCCCCAAGGGCCCAATCTCAGCCAGGACCTTGACATTGTCTTTTCCACAGCGCGCGAGCGGGACCTGAGCTGGAATCAGGTGTGACAGCAGGCCGAGCTCAGCCGGCAGGAGGGCGGGGTTGAGGTGGGGGCGGAGGCCGGCGAGGACCAGTCTGCAGCTCAGGACCTGGGGACCGAGCGAGGGAGGCGTTGAGATCGTCACGTTTCCAGAAACTGCCCTGGATCCGTGTCACCGCAGATACTTTTTGGTTGCCCCTAAAAGTTCACGTAGTCCAAGCAAAGCGGGATCCTGCTTTCGTGGAGGAGAGGACACATCCGAAGAGGCCCGAGTGCATACCCCACCACCTGGCTCCCTCCCATGGAGTGCGGGGAGTAGGGGAGCAGGGAGGTGCAAGTACCGAGGGTTATATGACAATGCCAACCACCAGGCCCTCTTAGGGCCCACTCTATTCTCCACCTTGAAACCTAACTCCTACTTTAGGGCACATGCTTAGAATGTCTAGTTCCTCTAAGAATATCTAAAGACATGGTCTCTTGCCTTTTGTGTTATCTGCAAAATAGGGGAATGGAGGAGAGAGGTCGCTGGTAGAGGATGGTTTCCATGCTCTCTGGTGCCCCGTTTTAAGGATTTCTATGCAGAAGGAAGACCCAAAACTCTATTCTATGACTCTGGTGAAGTTAAGCCTGCCATCTTTCTTGGATCTCCAGCACGAGGGTTCAGCTGAGTGGTCCCTGAGTCATCCAGCAGAGCGTGCAGCCTTTCCTGGCTGCTGGAATGGAACTGTCTTTATGTCCTACTGTCTTATTCCCAAGGAAAGAACTCCCATTCTAACCTCTCCCAATAGCTGATTGAAGTGTTTCTGCCAAGAGAATGAAAAGGAAACTCTATGAACCAACGGGGGCTCTATGTGACTTACTAAAATTCATTATACTCAATCGACCTTCCTTGTCTTGTCCCACAAATAAAACCTGTTAATAATGCTTCCAAATGTGCTGTCACTAAGCACATACAGAAATCGGTCACCAAGAGACGGATAAAGCTCGAAGGTATCAGCCTCTCCAGAATCCCGAGTAAAGCCTTCACCTGGCTAATCTGTGTCCTTTTGTTCCCCAAAGTTATATCATCTATTGTGCACCTGGCAGGAGTGAAAGCTATATGTGTGTTTAAAAGCCTAAGGTATCCTTAGAGTGGAAGACTTCAGAGGTCTTTATTTTCAGCCTCAACTTTAGGGCAGAAAAAAAATGTTTTCTTTCAGTGAGAAGCTAATGAGAGTATTGAAAACTCTGATGGTGACCAGGAGCTTGGAATAGGATAGAGAGTTATTACACCCCCAGATTTTACTAGGAAAGTTAACCTAGAAATATGATGATTATATAAGAGTGACTTTAAAGACTACTTTTAAGAAGCTAATTTCAGAGACGGTAATTATTCTAAAATGTTTAAACTCTTTTTTTCAACTGCTTTCAAAACAGTTCTTTAGGAAGATTCAAGCATGCAGCCTGGTGTGGGGTAACTCTTCTCTCCTTGGTCGTTCGTTACCACTGGCTGGTATTTTAATTCACATAGCATTATGGGTGTTCTGCCTTCTGTCCAGTCTTGTAAAGCTGTCACACAGAGAAGGTTAATTAACTGGGGCAGACTGGGATAGGCCAGTTCCTAAGAGAGGTTGGGGGCCGGGGCCTGGGCCAGGACAGGCAGCAACAGTTTGAGTCAGGGGGGGAACAGGCAACAACACGTCGGAGCGGATTCCTCAGTGAGGCAGTTCCAGGGGCAAGGCAGCTGGGACCAGAGAGTGTTCAGAGCTGCAAGCTGGGGGGCAGCGTGATCAAAGCTTCTGGCCCACAGTCTACACTGAGGCCCTGCCCGTGCATGGAAGTGAGATGGGATTGAGGCTGCGTCCGAGGTGTTGAAAAACTGGGGTTATCAGGATGGGGCCCTGGCACCAGCACCAGGGAAGGAAATAAGCATCAGATAGCCATGAATTCATTCGACAAATATACCTGGTGTACAGACTATGTACTGAGAACCCGGCCCTAGGATTAGGACAGAGAAGAAAACAGACCCGAACTCCTGGCCTCACAGAACTTACACTCTAATGGAGGAAGCAGAGAATAAACAATGTAATAAACAAGTAAAATCAGTTGTGTGTTGGAGAGTGAAAAAGGGAAGAGGAGCAAGTCAAGCAGGGAGGGGTTATGAAGTCTGTGTGTTGGAAGAAGGCTGAAATTTTAGCTCAGTGGTCAGGAAGGGCCTCAGTGAGAAGGTGTCTTCTGAGTAGAGAGCTGGAGACAGAGAGGGAGCAAGCCAGAGCAGGAAAGAGGAAAAGACTTCCCGTTATCAGAGAGGGCACAAGAGGGGGCTGTGTCCTTTCCCACGGGCAAAGGTCGAGCTACTGGGCCTGGGTTACAAGGTCAGTCAGACCAATAACACTGAGTGATGCTTAGTCACCTGAGGTTGAATTAAAGCTGCTTAAATCCGGGCAGGGATGAGTTTCTATTCGTCTTTGTACCTGCAGCATGGAGCACAGGTAAATGTTTATGGAGCTAAGCCCTGAAATCTCCGAGAACTGGGGTGGGGCTGAGATAAATGTGACCCCATAATACCCGGGACAGCCCTTCTGTCAGAAATGACACCTCCACAAAAGAATGTGATGATCTCTTTCATTGTTTTTCATGACTGTCTTCCTGATCTGTGACAGCAGGGATTATCTTTCCACTTGTTCCCTGAGCACTTAAGACACTATGAGGAAAGGCAGGAAGAAGGGAAGCAAGGAGGAGGAAAGTAGAGAGGGAGGAGAATCAGGACAGGGAGACAAACAAACCCTGCTCAGTGCTTCAGACCCCTAAAGATCTTAAGCTAGCCCAAGAATGAGGGTGAGTTTTCTGTTTAACATATTAAAATTGCATCTTGAAACCGAATTATGGTGATAGTTGCACACTTAAAACAAATGGATTTTATGATACACAAATTATACCTCAATAAAATTGTTTAAAAACATTGAAGTAGGAGCCCATGTTTAGACAGTTTTCACATGCTCTCAGTGAGAAACCAAAGAGGCACATTTAGCCAAACACATTATCATCCTTCCTAATAGATGTTTAAACCAAATTGATTGTGCGAAAAATAATAGGAAAAAAATACATATTGTTCTCTGCTCCTGGTTCCTAGCAGAGAAACCCTTGTAATTTCCTAAGTAATAAGAGCGCTAGGAGCATCTTTTGTTCTAATATTTGGTCTCTGACCCCAGTTCCTGGCACAGAGCTCCTGAAACCCTTGTAATTTCCTGGGTGATAGGAGTGTTTTTTCCTAATGAGGTGACTCTGAGTGGGCTCCTGGAAGGGGGCTGGTCACCAGAAAGACCAAGCCGTGATCAGAAGCTTGACATTTTCAGCCCCACCCCTGATTCTCCGGAGAGGGGAGAGGGGCTGGAAATGGAGTTAATGATCCATCATGCCTAGGTAATGAAGCCTCCATAAAATCTCAAAAGTATGAGGTTCAGAGAGTTTCTAGGTTGGTGAACAAGTGGAGGTGCAGGAGGAGGGGTGTGCCCGGGGAGGGCATGGAAGCTCCGTGCCCCTTCCCACGTCCCTTGACCTGCACATCTCTTCTGTCTGCATGTTCATCGGTATCCTTTATCATATCCTTTTATAATAAACCGGTAAACAGTAAGTCAACTGTGTTCCTGAATTCTGTGAGCCACTCTAGCAAATTAATTGAACCCAAGGAGAGGGTCGCAGGAACCTCTCATTTATAGCCGATCAGTCAGAAGAACAGGTGACAACCTGGATGTGCAATTGGCATCTAAGGGGGTGGGGGCAGTCTTATGGGGCTGAGCCTTTAACCTGTGGGATCTGATGCTATCTCCAGGTAAACAGTGTCAGAATTGAGTTAAGTTGTAGGACACCTAATTGGTGTTGCAGAGAATTGCTCTTTGTGGGAGAAAAAACTCCATACATTTGGTGACTAGAATTGGCAGAAGTGAAGTGTTCTATGTGAAAGTAAAGGAGAAACACACAGGAGGAAGAGTGAGTTTTTCTTAATCAATTTGCAAATTTACTTTCTTTTATGTGATATTTACCACCTTAAAGTAAACATAGTCCTTTTAAAAAGTCTAAAAAAATTCTTAAAGTATACATAGTCTTAGATAGTTTACTAATAATGATTGCTAAAGATAGTGTACATTTCAAGACTGGTTTTATTTTGGGGACCTACTTAAACCGATCCCCACAGACTAATTATTCTGATAAGGTGCTCTTAGTGAGACAGGTACTCTCTTTGACAGTGTCTAATCTCTTATCTATTAAGAACCAGGTACTATCTAAGGACGACAAAGCCTCATCCAGAACAAAATACTGAAGTATTCTGGAAACCCCAAAGGATATTCATAGGAACTATATCCAGATTGCTTTTCTAAAAGTGGTGTTGGGTTGAACAAAGCCATCTCTCTTTTTTTTCAGCTTCGTCTCTGATATGTATAACACACATTCCAAAATAGCTGGCTAGAATTATGTGACTGTAGCCAGGGGTGATAGTCAACATGTTCAACAGGCTGTTGGCTCGGTCCTCCACCAATCAGTTTGGATAATGGCTGTAAACAATATAGCCCTTTTAGTGTGCCCTGGCTGAATGTCAGCTTAGACTGTGATGCCAAAGTCCTTTGGACACCCTCCTCAACAGCAGGTTTCTCTACAGTTTGGGGTTAAGAGCCTCATATCCACCAGTAAGTTGCTAGTGTCTTTGCTATAAGTATGGTAGAGGGAAATCATTATAAACCAAACTCCATTCCTTGTACAATCAATGTGAGATACTGTCCTCACTGCCCACTGGGTTGGGGTGACCACATTTGACCAGCCAGGGAAGGACTGGATGTGTAGCTTCTCTCTTACCCCACGGTCCCTCACCTCCATCATCTGTCCTATTCTTTCTCTGCGGGCGTACCCTACCTTCTATTCATCCATGCCATTCCTACTGTCCTCCTCATCCCTCCTTTCCCTCAGCTGTCAGGTTCCTGGCATCCACTTGGCTCCTCCCCTCATTTGGCCACTAAACCTGTTGCTGCAGCTGTCAGATAATGCAACTGTGCAGCTTTGAGACAAGAGAAAAGGAACAAAGGAACGAAGAGGTTCCACCACCATTTTTCAAGACCTAAGCGTGGATCCAGTGCCTTGCCCTACTGGTCCCCAGAAGCAGGCTCGAGTCCCTCCAGGATCCATTCTTCTACTCCATCCCTAGCCTGCATCTTACCCAAGTTGACCTGGCACCCCTGTATCTGCTCCAGGTCCAGACCTGGCTTCACCTAGCCCCTTCTCCCCACTGTCTCTGCTCTCAGCCATGACCTGCCGTCATCATTCCACAAGGGAACCAAACATCTGTTTCTGTTGCTTCTGGATCCAGAGGATCAAGTCAGGGCACCCTCTGGTGGTCAGGAGGAGAGATGGCAATCTCTGGAGTCACCCAGAAGTCAGACCCTTGTGAAGGTCAGTGCAGGGCAATGCCAAGTAGGACGTTCTCCACATACTTACTACCTCTTCTTGCTTTAATGTCTTTCCTCCTCTGTTACTTCCCTCCCTCCCCAATGGGTGGAGTGTGCTGGGAGGGGGATGGAGTAAAGCACCCCCCACTGGATTCTCAATCTTTTTCCTTCAGTCTGTTCGTATCTCCCCCTCCCAGTGTCCACAGCAGTTTGGCATGTTCACATATTTGACTGTTTTAAAGAACACAAGTTATTCTGCCAGAGGGCAAGGGAATGTCAGGATATCAATCATGTCCAAAAGCAGCAAATAACAATAATTTCTTTTTTGTTAGTGAACGGTTATTGAGACTGTGAACCAGATAGTGTTGCTGCCCATTACCTGCAGTATTTCCATTTGTCCTCACAAGAACCTCACTAGTGTGATCATCCCACTTGACAGATGAGGAAGCTGATGCCTAGAGAATTTAAGCACAACATGACATGACCAGTAAACGGTGAACATGAACTTGACCCAGTCTGCCAAACCCAAAGCACTTCCCCTGAATTGCTGCACCGAGATTCCGCCCATAGACGGCAATATCCAAGCAATTCGCTTGATTTGGCATAAATGCATCTCAGTCTCTTACGAGCCTCTCCTATTGTAGCTCAGGGTTAGCAGGCAGCTTCTAAGCCTGACACTGTGGCTCGTAGTACTGCAGGGCCCCAAATCTCCCCCAAGATTCAAGTGGATTTGCTCTCATTTATCCTCACCCTCACAATTTCTTTGACCATATGCAGCGACATGACCTACATTTATAATTGTCGATCCCCAAAGATTCGGAGCTTTCAAAGTTTCCAAGGGTATTTATATCTCTGTATCTCACCCTGAACTTCTGTCCCTTCAAAGCTCACTCAGATTTCTCCAGCCAGATTCATTTTTACCTTCTGTGCCCTGTATGACTCATTTGTTGTTCTTTTATGTAGCACTTACTGCATTCTGCCTTCCATCAAGCTAGCTAGTCACATATCTATAACATCAATATGTCCCTGAAGACTGGAACTGTTATTTATTCACCTCATCCACCTTGGCACATACATCCATCCACACCCCCCAGAGGATCATGCTGAATAGAGTGCTCATGCCCTGCACCCAGTCAGTGCTTAATAAATGTTCACTTGATATGACCAGTCAGGATTTTCTACTCTCCCTTCCTGAGTCATGCTTCCAACACCCCTCTCAGGGGGTTTTTTCTAAGTTATTTCTTCACAAAGTCATTACAACCCAGTTACTCCTGCTCAGCCAGAGCAGGATTTAGGGTTATTTCCAAATCCATCTAAAATAGTTTGGGAAGAGGGATGGGTGTGGTTAGGGTAGAATTATAATATGACACAAGAATTCTCACTCTGGGCTTTACAGGAATATGGAATTCTCAATAGCTCTTCTTACCCAAGAGGTCCTTGCCCTATGTTATTCATTCACTAATTCAGCACATATGTACTGGGCCCCTTCATGTGCAAGGCTGTGCTAAGCCTTGAATTTTGCATTACCACTGGTGTGAGGAACATGAAAAGAACTGGCCCTGTGATGCGTGTTGCTGGGTTCACGGTATGGATGTTGCCAGTAGTGTTTTTCCCTACAGAACATGGTAGCCCATCCCAACTGGGAAGACCCATGAGAGAAATTTCCCCCTGGCCTCCTATCAAGGATATTTGTGTGTCTTCCTTACCCACTGATCATGAATACCGTACATCTTATAACTGGTCATTCCTTCCTCCGCACAGTGGCTGCCAGAAAGCCTAAAACCACATTTGTGAGCAATTTCTAGCAGACCAATTAGACAATCTGACATGCCTTCTAATGTAATAAACTCAGTCCTGCTCCATCTTAACTTTCTAACTTTATTTTTCCTTTGCCTCATTAAAAAGCTACTTTTAAATTTTATGTTCCTCCATTTTAGCCATCTTTTATGCTGCCTTAAATCCCTTTTAAAACAATAAAACAGAACTAAAATAAAGGACACAAGCAGTACACTCTTTGACATCGGTCTTAGCAGTATCTTTTTGAATATCATGTCTCGCCAGGCAAGGGAAACAAAAGAAAAAATAAACAAATGGGACTACATCAAACTAAAAAGCTTCTGCACAGCAAAGGAAACCATCAACAAAACGAAAAGACAGCCTACCAATTGGAAGAAGATATTTGCAAATCATATATCCAGTAAGGGGTTAATATCCCAACTATATAAAGAACTCATACATCTCAACAATGAAAAACAAACAACCCAATTAAAAAATGGGCAAAGGATCTGGATAGATATGTTTCCAAAGAAGATATACAGATGGCCAACAGGCACATAAAAGATGTTCAACATCACTAATAATTAGGGAAATGCAAATCAAAACCACAATGAATATTACTTCACACTCGTCAGAATGGCTGTTATTAAAAAGACAAGAAATAACAAGTGTTGGAGAGGATGTGGAGAAAAGGAACCCCCTTCTAGTGTTGGTGAGAATGTAAACTGGTGCAGCCACTGTGGAAAACAACATGGAGATTCCTCAAAAAATTAGGACTAGAACTACCATATGATCCAGCTATCTTGTGTCTGGGTATTTATCCAAAGAACACGAAAACACCAATTTGAAAAGATATAGGCACCCCTATGTTCATTGCAGCATTATTCACAGTAGCCAAGACTTGGAAACAATCTAAGTGCCCATCAATGGCTGAATGGATAAAGAAGAAGTCATATATATATAAAATGGAATACCACTCAGTCATAAAAAAGATGAAATCTTGCCATTTGCAACAACGTGGATGGACTTTGAGGGTGTTAAGCTAGGTGAAATAAGTCAAACAGAGAAAGCCAAATACCATATGAGTTCACTCATATGTGGAAGATTAAAAAAACAACAACAACAAACAAACACATAGACACAGAGAACAGATTGGTGGTTACCAGAGGGAAAGGGGTTTGGGGGAGGGCAAAAGGGGTAAAGGGGCACGTGAATACAGTGACAGATGGCAACTAGACTTGTGGTGGTGAACACAATGTGGTCTACACAGAAGTCAAAATACAATGATGTACACCTGAAATTTGTATATTGTTGTAAACCAATGTTATCTCAATAAAAAATTAATTAAAAAAAAAGAAGTAGGGGCCGGCCTGGTGGCGTAGCAGTTAAGTTCGCACGCTCCGCTATGGTGGCCCGGGGTTCGCAGGTTCGGATCCGGGGCGCAGACATACGCACCGCTTATCAAGCCATGCTGTGGCAGCATCCCATATAAGGTAGAGGAAGATGGGCACAGATGTTAGCCCAGGGCCAATCTTCCTCAGCAGAAAGAGGAGGATAGGCAACGGGAGTTAGCTTATCTTCCTCAAAAAAAAAAAAGAAGTAAAAAAATAAATGAATAATCAAACATTATCACTCACTATCAGAACCGCCTATATAATTTGTAGGGCCCAATACAAAATGAGAATGTGGGACCCCTGCCCAGTAGTTTTTAAGAATTTCAAGGTGGTATCAGCAGAGCGTTAAACCAAACATCGAACCCTTCAGAATGCGGGGGCTCTGTGTAACTGCACAGGTCACGTGTCCATGAAGCCAGCCCTGTCGACTAGTGTAATCCTCAAAAACATGGGAAATAGGCACCAGTTATTCTACCATTCAGTAATGACATTATGTCCCCTCATCTGTGAAAGTTTGTTTAAGGCCCAATTTGCATTGTGTGCATCTTTGCATTGGAGAATACAGAGGCAGAGAGATGGAAAAATTAAAGGTGTCCTCAGAGATTATATTTAACTAAATCTAATCATTTCTGTGAGCTTCTGGATGGTCAGCTTCTTGGTTCCCACACCTCTGGTTCATCTGCATGTCCCCACAGCGCCGGCTCACTGCTGTCATACGATAGGAACTCCGACGTTGGTTGGCTGGCTGGTTAAATGGGTGGTGGTTGGATGCAGATGGGCTACACTTGGGAAATAAGTTAGAAAAGTAGTTTGGGTTTCGACTTGAGGATGTCTGGAGTGGTGGACTTCGTTTGGTAAGAAAGGAAAAGCAGGATGGTTTTTGAGCAAAAATGTGCTTTAGAAAAGCTGATCTGGCCCTGCTGTGGAGGATGAATTGGAGGGCAGAGATCCTGGAAGCAAGGAGCACAGCTAGAAAGCCATTACCCCAGTGCCCGCAAAGGTGATTAGAACTAGAATCAGCCTAGCAGCAGTAAGAGTGTGATCATCTTAATGATCATATGTAATTCTTTATAGTTTTCACGCCTTTTCACACCCTGTTTCATTTGCTCCTTCAATAATCCTGCTAGGAAAGCTTTATCACTTTTTATAGAATTGCAAATTGATTCTCAGAAAGTGTGAATGATTTCCCCAGGTCAGAGTGATTAAAGACCAGGTCAACATCAGATCCCAAGGCAATGCTTCTCATCCACCAGTGGACCACCACCTGACTACACATTAGAATCACAGGATCACCTTTTAAACAATAAGATATCTAAGTTCCACCCCAGATATTCTGATTTAATTGGTCTTAAGTGAGGCCCAGGGAAGGGAGTTTTTAAAAGCTCTCCAGGGATTCTAATTTGCAGCCATGTTGAGAATCTCTGAACTACAGCACCATCCAGACCACTTAGGGGTGGGTGGTATGGCTGAAAACAAGAGACAATGGGAGGCAGAAATGATGAGACTTGACAACTGATTGCAGAAAGATATCAATGTGATGACAGTTTTTAGCCTGAAGACTAACCTTCTCAACAATCTCATCTCACCAGTCCAGGATGGATAGCTACACTGGGAACAGCTGCATTCAGGGTTAAAATAAAAGGAAAATTGCTGCTTTCAATGTGCTCTAAAACAGTCATCCACAGATGGCAACAAGCGAGTGTATGACAAATGTGTATGGGGCAAGGGGAATGGCTAACTATAAAGGTAGCAATAAGGACCATGCTTCCTCTGGATTGTCCCAATGAACTTCCATTCAGTGGCATTAAATCATGTCCTTGGAAACAATCCATGAGAGAGCTTTCCTCTTGGATTCCTACAACTATTCCCAGATTAGTGGCCCATGGGAAAGCAACCTGAATGGTGATGACAGTAGCAGTGCCATCCTTGAGATTTAAGGCAGTCAGTTAAGGAGGATGGCTGGAGAGGAAGATGAATTTAGGAGCCAGAAGTATTTGAGATGCTGGTAGCATATCTAGGTGGAGAATATCAGCAAACAATTGGAGATTTGAGACTGAATCACTGAGGTTAGGTCAGAGTTAGATTTTAAAGCAATCCAGGTAGAAATTGGTTAAAATCCCAGATGTGAATGAGCTCACCAAGGAACTCAATAAGAAAGAGAAGAGGTCCAAGGACCAAACTGTGGAGAATGGCTGTCCCTAGGGGGCTGGATGAAGGGGAACCACACAGGTGCTTTACTTTGTAGTGCCAGCCCACCTTTCCTGCCTCATCTCCCACCAGTTTCTGACTTACACCATAGATACAGATCACTGGACATGACCTTCACTTTTCCATCTCCTTGTTCTTTCTCCTGAAATGTTTTTTCTCTTCCCCACATGCACATATTTGCTCAGTTCTCTGAAAGATCGATCACAAATGCCATATCTTCCTTTCCCACTGTCCTCCCATGGGGATGTGACCTCTCCTTTCTTTAACCCGCATTGCACCTCTTTGTAAAGGTGTTGTGCGCTGTAATAGTTACCTACTGCTGTGTAACAAATTATCCGTAAATTTAGCAGCCTAAAAAAAAAAAACAAATATTTATTCTCTCTCACAGTTCCTGGGGATCAGGAATCCAGGAGTAGCTAAGCTAGGTGGTTCTGGCCCAGGATCTCTCATGAGGTTTCAAGGTGTCAGCTGGGGCTGCCATCATCTGAAGGCTTGACTGGGACTGGATGATCTACTTTCAAGAGGACTTATCACATGGCTGTTGGCAGGATGTCTCTATTCCTGGCTGGCTCTGAGCAGAAGTCTTCAGTTCTTTGCCACATGTGTCCCTCCAGGGCTGCCTGAGTGTCCTCACAGCCTGGCAACTGGCTTCTCCAGAGCATTTGATCCTAGAAAGAGAGAACAAGCAGGAAACCAGTGTCTTTGACGACCCAGTCTCCAAAGTTGCACACCATCATTTCCTCTTTATTCCATTTGTTAGAAGTGTGTCACTATGTCCAATCCACATTCAAGAAGAATAAAATTAGGCTGCACCATTGGAAGGGAAGAGTGTTGAAGAATTTGTGGCCACATTTTAAACCACTACATGCACTAACAACAGTCTTCCCTACATTCAAACTCATGTCTTTTAATACATTTGTTAATTTGGTAAGCCTCTGTGAAGCACCTATCATGTGCACTACACTGTGATAAATAAAAATAAGACAAGGAACCTGCACTTAATTCCACAAACAGCAAAGAAAGACAAGTAAGTAGATGTTGCTATGAAATGCAGTCAGTAAGTGCTGTAATAGAGAAATGGAGACAGTACAATGGGAGAGCAGAGATGGGAGTAACTAAATTCAAGGGGGTCAGGAAGGTTTCATGTAGAAGGTTCCACCTTTGTTGTTTCTGCATGCCCAGCACCCTTTCCCTCTCTCTAGTAACACTGCTCCTCCTTCTATGTGGTTTGGGTAGAGATGAGTTCTCCCCACAACCAGAGAATTGAGTACATGCCATGGACACTGCGTCTCTCTGGCTGTAGTAATTGGCTCAGGATTGGGCACATGACACAAGCTAGACCAATGTGAGCCATCCCTAGGGGACTTTGATGGGACAAATAGAAAACAGTTCCTCTCTCTTTCTGAGAGCATGGATATGCAAGCCTGGATGGAGCTGCCAGCAGCCATCTTTACCATGACACAGAAAGATTGACGTCAACCTGAGCTTTGGGATGCTCTGAAGCCATAATACCCCTGGATTTTTTAGTTACTTTTATTTGCTAAAGCTAGTTTGAGATCAGTGACTGTCAGTTATTCAAAAGGGGCCTGACTACTAGAGGAGGTCATATGGAGCGTGGTCTTGCAGATTGAGTAGAAGTTTGTCAGATGTAGACAGGCTTCAAGGGTGTGTCAGAGAGAAAGAAGAGAATGTGCAAGCGTACGTCATGTGATCTAGAGCCCGTGGGAAGTCCAGCATGGCAAGAGCAAAGGCTGCCCAAGATGGAGATGTGCGAGGGGAAAGTCAGTGGTGCCTGGATGGTGAGGAGCCTTGAACTCTAAACAGTGGGAAGGTGGAGTATTCATGTGGAGCTTAGAAGGGGGGAAACCCTGCTTTCCAGCCACTGTATTTTATCATAATCCATCTCTACTTCAGGAGGGCAGGATAAATAAAATGTACACAGAGACTGTTATGTTTGCTGATTGTAAATTAGAAAGCTCATTGGATTATATATAGCAGTGTAGCGTAGTAGCTTAAAATATTTGGGGTCATGCAGGGGCTGAGATAGTGCCCAGAAAAACATCTGTAACGCAGATAAGATTCATCAGTTAAGGCGGGGAATCCAGAGTACATAAAAAAAGGGTGGCGTGTCCTCATTAGTAGATGGAGAGGAAATAGGACTCCCACCCTGGATGGAAGGTCTGAAAGCCACGAATTATCAGCCAAACTTCTGGCCGTCATTCCCGTGGTCCCAACTACATCCAGCTGAGGAAACAAAAGCTTTTGGCAGCTTCTTGGATGGCTTCCGTCTCCCAGCTTTCACGGGGACTGGTCCTGCTCTCCACTCTTCTTCTCCCAAGGCCAGAGATGCTCAAAGCTGTCAGGCTTCCCCTCCCTACTCTTATTCTCCTAGCAAAAGCAAAGAAGGGAAAAGTGTAATAAAGCCTCTGCTCCGAGAAGCCATTACTCTGCCTCTGTTATCCAGTCTTCCTAACCAGCCTTGGGATGAAGCTGACTCCTACCAAGCCAAGTCAAAGAGCCTTGATGTGAGCTTCAAAATTCAACCCCAACACAAGCTCTTTGAGGTCATGGATCTCATCTGGTCACACCTCTGCCACCCACCTTAGAGAGTAGGTCCTCCGTGAATGTTTAAGGGTTTGAATTTTAAGAAAGTAAGGAAGAAATGAGTAGTGAGGTACTAGAGCTGGTAAGTATAGCTGGGACTTCTGAACACTTCTCAAGGCAGTAAGATGAGAGCTAGGACTACCTCAAAGAAGCAGTAGTGTTGAGAGAAGTTTCTAAGGTGGTAGAGACCTAAATGTGTTTGTATACAGAGGAGGAGGAATACACTGCAGAATTAAGAAAGAAGTCTAGATGTTATATATTTGACTAACCTATTTAGTAAGTTGACTTAGTAACTGTATGTGTTTGAGAATATGTTTACAAGCATCCATGGGATATACACACATATATATACACATGTACATATATGTATACACACGCACACAAATAGTTAAATATGTAGCAAGAAAAAAAGATAATTTCAATAAATTCCAGACAGCAAAAATTATACAGGTCATATTATCTTGTGACAACAGTTAATACAAATAAGCAAAAAGTAATAAAAATTTAAACAAAAAACATTCCATCATTTGACAACTAATATACATCCTATTGTGTTACCATAAAAATAAAAACTATTTAGAAGAAACAGATATTAGAACCATACATATTAAAACTTAAGGTGTTTGGCCAAAATTGTACCCAGAAACAAATTCAAAGTTTTAAATTCACTGTTATTCAAGAAAGGTTGAAAAAAGAAAATCTAATCATTTGAACGTGGAAGATAGAAAAAGATCATATGATACCTAGAATAAAGAAAAGGAAGAAAATAATAGAGGTAAAAATACCCAAATAGTAAGATTAGGGATTGGTCAACAAAAGCTTTATATTTGAGGAAAAATAAGTAAAATAAGTCATGTCTGAAAAATTAAATGAAATAAAAAACAGAAATAACAAATTTAGAAATCTTAATGTATGCAACAACTAACATGGAGAGAAATTTAAATAGATTAGTGTAGGGGCCGGCCCGGTGGCAGAAGCGGTTGGGTGCTCGAGCTCCACTGCGGCAGCCCAGGGTTCACCGGTTCGGATCCCGGGCGCGCACCAACACACCGCTTGTTAGGCCATGCTGTGGCGGCGTCCCGTATAAAGTGGAGAGGGATCAGGATGGATGTTAGCCCAGGGCCGGTCTTCCTCAGCAAAAAGAGGAGGATTGGCAGATGTTAGTTCAGGGCCAATCTTCCTCACAAAAATAAATAAATAAATAAATAGATTAGTGTAGACTTGTATATGCAATTCTCCTACCATGTTCAACTCTAATAAATGTCAAAATTTGGCAATTTTCTGAAAAATGTAAATTTTCAAAATTGAAACCCAGACATATAGAATATACTAGAGCAACAAAATAAAATAAGCTGAAAAAACTATCAAAGAACTATTTCCCGAAAAAAGCTCCAGAACTAGATCATTTTACTAATAAAGTCTTTCAAATTCTCGAGGAATAAAAATTCACATCTTCCATAATTTGTTTCAGAGCATGTAAAAAATGGAAATGACTCCATTCATTTTCTTACCCTTCCCTTCACTTTTTTTTGCCCCATCTTTCACCATTTACTTATGTTATTGGTCTTTTACACTCAGTTAACTGTCAAACTTGCTGCCTCACAAAAATAGTTTAAAAAATATTTTTGCTCCTGAGGAGCTTTTAATTGACTGTGAAACATGTTTATAGATAATAAGTAAACAGGAAGATGTTTTTCTTATCCTTTTCAGAATCCAAAATTTCAACAGTAAATATCTATAATGCAGGTGACCCCATCCTGTTGTTTTTTAACAAAGGGAAATGGTTTGTGATTATTATCCTGTCCTTTTGTATTTTAACTTTAATGAATAATTTTTTTGGCTTAGTTTAGTTTATTTAATGTCCTTCCCTTTTAAAATCTCTGCTAATACTCAAAGGTCTAGGCCAAAATCTTGACTTGACAATTTTTACGTTTGCAATGACTTTATAATCATGAATGCTGTTCTTGACCCTTTTTTTTTCTGAATCCAACTGTTTACCATTCAGAATCAACTCTCAGTAAACAAGTCAGAGTTATGAGCAAGTAAAAAAAACCGCTGGATTCCAGGAGGAAGGTTGCCATCATGCTTGGCACACTTGCTGGAAACTTGAACACTCAGAAACAGTCCAATTTGCAGAACTGTGTTCACCAAGTTCAAGGGCAAAACCAATGAAAGAAAAATTTTGCAACCATGGTTCTCTGTTGTGCCTCTTCCATGGGGGCGGTGGGAGAAGCACTTCCTCCATCCATCCACCAAGATTTGAATCCTTTGAAAGGGGAAGGAGCACAGATTTGATGAAAGCTTTCATAGTTAATTCAATGCAACCAAAATCATTCATCTTTAAACTCTTCAGCACCTGGAACACTGATAGGTGTTCCCTTCCCTCCGCCCTCTTTGAATTTTATTTTTACCATGGAACTAATTGCGTTAAAGTTAAAACACACACACACACACACACACACACATGAACTTGCACACACTCTAGATGTTTGATGGAAGGTACAACTTAACTTTTTGTTCCTCAGAGCCTAGCACAGTAACTAGCACATAGTTTACACTTAATAAATGCATTTGAAACTAAATCAAATCAAACTGAATTGAATCTAGCTAAACTAGAGGTATAAAGAAAAAGTTATGGGAGCAACAGAGGAAAGCAGTTTCTAATTCTGCCTGGGGGAATTAGGAAAAGTCAAAACAAAAATAACACAAAAATGTGCTTTGAGGAGTTACACAAACCATCTTGACAATGCAATTTAATTGCATGGAGCAAACATTTATTTGATTTTAATAATAAATGCTTACACATTTTTACGCAGCATTTTAATCTTTGAAACGCTTCCAGGCACTAAATAATTGAATTTTCTAGATTACATTCTTCAAAAATCATCCACATTGATTTAATGTTCCCAACAGAGTAGTGATATGAAAATATAAACAAATTAAAGTTGAAAGAGCACAAAGCTCAGGACTCCTTTCCACATTATTCAGACCACCCACTACCCAAGAGGCAGTACCAAGAGGAGACAGAGGGTCCTGATTCTGTCTCTGACAAATGGGAACCACCCGTGGCAATGTGGACACCAATGTCACCTTATCATATGCACAGGGGAGATAACCTAAGAAGACACTTTTAGATCCTCTACGCTCTAAAGTACAAATAACAGCATCCAAAGCTCAATATTGGCTATTCTTCTCAACACTCACTTTCTGTAGTCACTTCTTTTCTATTCTAAACTAAAGAATTTCTAGGAATTGTGTTGATCTCTGATGACCTCTCTGATCATATGAAGTGAAGTATCTATACTGGAATATACCTGTGCTGTGATATACGTATCTGTAAAAAGATGTTTAGTGGGACTTGTCTTGTTGTCGTATATTGTGAGTACAGCCCCAATGCTGAGAACAATAGGAGAAAAGTCCCTGTAGGCCACACTCAGCTTCTTTATAGAGACAGAGATGGGATTGGTGGTTACCAGAGGGGAGGAGGGGAGGGGGAGGGCGAGGGGGATAATTAGGCACATGTGTGTGGTGATGGGTTGTAATTAGTATTTGGGTGGTGAACATGAGACCATGATGTAACCCATGCAGAAACAGAAGTATAATGATGTACACCTGAAATCTATACAATGTTATAAACCAATGTTACTGCAATAAACAAACAAACAAAAAAACCACTCAGCTGAATTTTGTCAGCTCACAAAATTGTGAGATAATAAAATGGTTGTTGTTTCAAACCATAAAAAAAAAAAAAAAGACTGGAAACAGGAAAGAGTATTGGAGAAAGTTATCAAGTTGCAGCGGAAGAGCTTCCACCCACTCCAGGGCAGAAGTGGGAGGCCACTGAAGGACCCACTCACAGAGGCTGAAGGGGCATGGTCTTCAAGAAGACGATGGGGGCAAGGGAAGGAGGAAGAAGAGTGAAGGAATGGGCCCTTCCCTGTGCTGTCTCTGAGCCATGGGGAAGGAGGAAGCTCTGGATTGCATGGGAGGCTCAAGTTTTGATTTAAACCAGAGGAGATATTTTAACTGTTGCAAGTGAGTCACTTTCACTAAATGAGATTGTTCTTACAACTGAAAGCCTCTCAAAAGCAATGAGACCTGCCCTCGATGCTGTCACAGGTCAGGGAACAGAGTTCTGACAAAGCCGTGAAGGGAAAAATAAATAACGCCACATCCTGTTTGTATCCACTGAGAAGGTCCCATTCAATAAACTGGTTACACAGCCTTAAAACATCACCTCATTTGTCCTAAATGGCCAAAAAAATACGCTGTTACATCGTCGATTCTGTTGGCTGTTGTAATGACCCAGTTGGCTTAACTACATGGTATTCTAAATAACTGTGCACAAATCAAATAAAATAAACAGCCAGACAGAAGGTTGACTGAATAGCCATGTACAGCTGCGGCTTTAGACTTTCCTCCCTTTTTCTCATAATACAACTCCCAATAAAACTGAATAATGAAATTTAGATCAAGCTGTCATTAACATGTCATTCTGACTTGTCTGGATCATCAAAACCTGCCAGACATTCAGCGTAATTGTTGTTTTAAACGAACACTTTTGGTTTTCCACTTGGAAACAGGCCAAATTTGTTAGCTGAAGAAATAAATTTCAGCCAAGCCTTAAATGTCCTAAGCTTAAACTACTTTTTGGAAGGATGAGATGCATAAGTGACATATTCCAACCCCCCAGGTTATTGTGGAAGTAGCCTCTTGATTTTGAATCTCTGAGATGCCCAGGTCTCATTCACCGCTTGCAAGGAGCCTGGAAGCTGTTTCTTTCACTGTGAACCGCTGTCATCTTCACCTGTTAGAAGGGTCAGTAATCCTGACCAAAAAAAAATAACTAAACTGATCACGAGATGGCTAAATAGATTAACTAATAAAATTTGGAATGTTTTGTAATTGTATGATAATGACAGAATCTACAAGAATAAAATGACTCACAATTTGAATTTACAATCCCTACTTACTCCATAAAGCCCGAGCATTTTAGAGGCGAGATTATCTATTCACAAGGCTTCTGCCCAACTCCTGTAAAAGGATTCTATTATGGGTAAACTGGAGATAAAATGGGAGTTTTCATATGATTATAGGTCAGTGGTTTTTGAATTGTTAACGTATAAAAGACCCCAGAGGCATATGCTGAATATATAGTCCGTGAAAAACAAAATTAAATAAACAAAAAGCAATTTACAAGCTGGAAAACAGTTTTTAGTTCTCCTGGAGCGTTATAACACATGTCCTCTAGCATCCAGCTTAACAGAGCTAAGCCGACACCACAGAAAGGAGGCACGTAAATTAATTTCGCTTCATAGGCCCAGAACTGGAAGAAAATGGTCTGTGGGAAAGCTTTTCGAAACCGAAAATATGAACCACAGGAGTCGAGGCATGATTCCTGAGGGCATGGAAGCTCCTTAGAATGAGATTCATCCTAATAATATTTCAAGATAATGAAGATGAGATATATTTATTTATGTGTTTATTTATGTTTGCTGTACCCTACCAACGTCCAGGAGGACTTGCAGTGAATGAGAAAATCCTGAGGAGTAGGGCGGAATATTTTCGGTCTGGATCAGGCAGTGTTTTAAACACATCTGCAAGGCTGTCATACAAAGTATGGTGCCTGCAAGGGGTCTTACACGCAGCTTCCCCTTTTGCCGTTCAAGGATGACCTTGGCCATGGTAACTAACTTCCCTATTTTCTTGACTCTTGGCCCCATAGTTGCTCATTTAGGCCATCGATTTCTCACTCTAAGATGCCCATCTGATAACAGCAGTCCAGAGGAGAGAGACGGCCCTCCTTATTGGTGTCCCTGCGCACACACCACGGAGATGCTGGGAAGATGTACACACCTCTCCTTTGCACCAGCCTAGATGTACGAGGAACTTTGTCCCAGCTACCCTTCTAGTTAATTTAGAAACAATAAACACCGGTAGGTTGGGTTACAAAACTCATCAGAATGGTCATTTTAGGCTCTCAGATTCTCTGATTCTCCAACACCAGCTGGGTGTCCAGCAATTCAATTCCATTCTGACACTAACTACCTGGAGTTAGCATCAGATCCCATGGGTGTAAGGGGTCAGTCCCACAAGACCATCCTCACCTCAAACCCCGATCGCAAATGGGATGCCCAGGCTGCTCACACTTCTTTCCAACTTGGCTACAAATTCTGGGGCTCCTGCACCCTCCCTTCAGGTTCAATAATTTGCTAGAGCAACTCACAGAACTCAGGAAAATGTTTATCTAGTATTACAGTTTATTATAAAGGATACAAATAAACAGCCAGGTGAAGAGGTACACAGGGCAAGATCTGGAAGGGTCCCAAGTGCAGGAGCCTCTGTCTCTGTGGAGTTGGGGTGCACCACCCTCCTGGCACGTGGATGTGTTCACTAACTTGGAAGATCCCCGAACTCCTTCATTTTGGGAGTTTCACAGAGGCTTCATTTTGTAGGCACGATTGATTAAATCATTGGCCATTTGGTGACTGAACTCAAACTCCAGCCCCTCTCCCCTCCTCAGGGATCAGGGAGTGAGACTGAAAGTCCCAACCTTCTAGCTTGGTCTCTTGGGCCACAGGTCCCTATCCTGAAGCTATCTAAGAGCCCCCTGCCAA
Source organism: Ceratotherium simum simum (assembly GCF_057802395.1). NCBI lineage: Eukaryota > Metazoa > Chordata > Mammalia > Perissodactyla > Rhinocerotidae > Ceratotherium > Ceratotherium simum. The sequence goes on from NC_141913.1 coordinate 49,072,912, forward strand.
GAGTCACCTCATGAGCAAAACCTCAGGGATGGTTGCAACAAGCTCATTATGAAAAACAAAAGATGCTCCTATCACCCCTGTAATTCAGGAAATTTTAAGGGTTTTAGGAGCTTTGTGCCAGAAACCCACATAGGCTCATCCAGCATTAAACCTAAAAGGGCTCTATGAGATCCTCTAATCCAAACCAACTATCCCATAGTAAGATCAGATGAGGCCCCTTTCTTTTCCACCTCATGAAACCTCCAGCACATAGTGGTGGATTTCAATTTTGTTCCATAAACATTTCCTATAAGCCAATTCTAAATGGTAGACACTGCCAGGGGTAGGAGAGTAAGACCCGGAGCTGGTTCACACCACTGGCTAACATTTACAGAGTACGTCGAAGAGACTTGTCCCTGCTTTATCCCATTCAATCCCATTAACCATCCTACAAAGTAGGACCCATTTTACAGATGAAGAACCTGAGGCTTAGAAAAGTTAAAGCCACAGGCTAGTAAGTCAATGTCATATGAATTCAGGTCTGTCTGACCACAGGGCTCTTCACCCTGCTCCACTCTGTCTCCCAGCCATCATGAGAGAGCAGACGGCTGTGGAACAAACCACTGGCTCTGGATTAAAATAACCTGCAATGATCAGAAATAATATAAGGAGATCAGGAATGTCTTCCAAAATGATGCTCCTGACAGTGTGGCCCTCAGGGTGAGATCTTTGGCTCCCATGAGTGGGCACTTTCACTTACTAAGACATCATGGATGCAAACACAAAAAAATGCTATAATTGAAACAAATTTTTTTTAAAAAGTTAAAGTTTATTCAAAATAAAACCTTGCTAATTCAGATGCCACTAATTCATAATTAGTGTTATATTAATAGGAACCAGACTGGCAGAGGAAGTCAAGATGGCGGCGTAGGCAGACTCTGAACTCACCTCCTCCCGCAGACACAGCCAATTTACTACTACTCGTGGAAAAATTACCCGAGACAACTGAAAACTGGATAAGAGGAACTCCTGCAACAACGGACAATCCTAACTGGGGTGGAAGAGGCAGAGACTCCCTTCCGGAGAGGAAAAACGCCGCCTTCACAAGCCGCCAGCTTCACGGCCGCCGGGAGCAGCTCACAGGTACGCAGCCTCCCTGGAGGCGCGGGGTCCTGAGCCGGGAGCGCCCCCGCTGGGGGCATTTTGTGCACCCAGCACAATCGAGACCAGCGGCATAATATCTGACTTTGCCTACTACTAAAGCATTGGGGAGCACCCCCAGAAAACCCGGTTCACAAAGAAACTAAAACCGTCTCTTAAAGGGCCCACGCGCAAACTCACCCATTTCAGAAAGCATCCTAAAATCACCAGAAAGAAAGGTGCACAGTGCTGTGGTGAAAAGAGACTCACCTAATAGGCCCTGTGTGCATCTCAGTGAGAGGTGAGACCCCTCCGGGGACTGGGACATTGGCGGCGGCCATTGTTGTGGCCTGGTGTGGGCATGCTGACACACACGCCATTGGAGTTCTCCCCGAGGCCTGCTAGCCCAGGGTCGGCCCCACCCGCTCGAGCACCGATTTAATCCAGCTCAGCCAGGGCGGGCAGCCCACCCTAGAGACTGGCCCCACCCAACAACAAGCCCTCAGGCAACTTGCGGGCCTGCATAGATTGGTAACTGGATTCTCTGCAGCCTGGCAACTGAGCCGGCTTCAGTGGGGCAGGGCGTGCACAAGGAGCGGGTGGAGCGTGTGGGGTGGTGGCGGAGCGTGTGGGGTGGTGGCGGAGTGTGTGGCGCTCCCGCCGTGGAGAGACTGGGGCCGCTTCGGGAGGTCGGGGCACAGACATGCAGCAGGACTGTGTTGACTATGTGTGTGGATCTGTGGGCAGCAGGGCTTGTCAGCTGCAGAAGACTTGTGCTTCTCAAAGACCCACATAGGGGGTTTGCCCCACCTTCCAAAGCCTGAAACAATTGGGTGCTCCGGTGCCTGAGGCCAGCCCCACCCAGCTGCAATCCTCATAGAGCTGACAAGAGACCTAAAGGCTGGAGGCTTATAGCAATTGTGAGGCCCTGAGCCTAACAACCTGCCACGCTGGGGGCCTACTCACTTAAAAGAAATACTGCAACACAAATGTGGTATTAGAACTTGCAGCCAACTGTGCTGGGGCTCCCCACACCTGATAAAGAGACTGAAGGGCCCACAACAACTACAAGCAGCTGAGCATTACAACAGCTGGCCAGGAACATAACTCGGCCTCCCTGGGCGCCTACAGGGAGAGCAAACAGGCCACAACAGAAGGACACACGCAGCCCACATAGGGGTCACCCCTGGAACATTGAGAACTGAGGGAAGCACACTGCAAGCTTCCTAAGCCATCACTTACATAAGGTCACCTATCCAAGAGCAGGAGACGTAGCTGACCTACCTGATACGTAGACACAAGCACAGGGAAAGAGGCAAAATGAGGAAGCAAAGGAATACATCCTAAGTGAGGAACAGGACAAAACCCCAGAAAAGGAACTAAGTGAAACAGAAATGAGCAACCTACCTGACAGAGAGTTCAAACAAAGAGTGTTAAGGATGCTCACTGATGTGGGGAGAAGAATAGATGAACTCAGTGAGAAAGTCAACAAAGAAATGGAAGATACAAAAAAGAACCGATCAGAAATGAAGAATACAATACTGGAAATGAAAAATTCACTAGAGGGACTCAAAAACAGAGTAGAGGATACAGAAGAACGGATCTGTGAGCTGGTCGAAAGACTAGAAGAAATTACCCAAGCTGAACAGGTAAAAGAGAAAAGAATCAAAAAGAGTGAGGACAGTCTAAGGGACCTCTGGGACAACATCAAGCACACTAACATCCGTGTTATAGGTGTCCCGGAAGGAGAAGAGCGAGACAAAGGGGCAGAGAAACTATTTCAAGAAATAATAGATGAAAACTTCCCTAACCTAAGGAAGGAAACAGACATCCAGGTACAGGAAGCACAGAGACCCCCAAACAAGATAAACCCAAAGAGGCCCACACCAAGACACATCATAATCAAAATGTCCAGAATTAAAGATAAAGAGAGAATCCTAAAAGCCGCAAGAAAAAGTCAAGTTACATACAAAGGAAACCCCATAAGGCTATCAGCTGACTTCTCAGCAGAAACCTTACAGGCTAGAAGAGAATGGCATGATATATTTAAAGTGCTAAAAGGAAAAAACTTACAGCCAAGAATACTCTACCCAGCAAGGTTATCATTCAAAATGGAAGGAGAGATCAAAAATTTCCCAGACAAGCAAAAACTAAAGGAATTTGTCACCAAGAAACCACTGCTACAAGAAATGTTAAAGGAACTGAATTAAGGGGAAAAGAGAAGACCACAAATAGGAAAAATTATCTATTTCCATGATAAGAGGGTAATGGATACAAATGCACAAAAAAGAGGTTAGGTATGATATCAAAAACATAAAAGGAGGGAGGAGGGGAGTTAAAGAGTAGAGCTTTCAGACAGAGGGCAAACTAAAGAGACCATCAATTCTGTATAGAAGAAGAAAAGAACAAAGAAGGACTACTAAAACACTGAGGAAAAAAAGTTAAAAAATGGCAGTAAGTACATACTTATCAATAGCTACTTTAAACATCAATGGACTAAATGCTCCAATTAAAAGTCATAGGGTGGCTGATTGGATAAAAAAACAAGACCCATATATATGCTGCATACAAGAGACATACTTCAGACCTAAAGACACTCACAAACTGGAAGTGAAGGGATGGAAAAAGACACTCCACGCAAATGGCAATGAAAAGAAAGCTGGGGTAGCAGTACTCATATCAGACAAAATAGACTTTAAAACAAAAACTGTAAAAAGAGACAAAGAAGGGCATTACATAATGATCAAGGGAACAATCCAACAAGAGGATATAACACTTGTAAATATCTACGCACCCAATGTAGGTGCACCTAAATAAATAAAGCAATTATTAACAGACGTAAAAACAGGAATAGACAGTAACACAATAATAGTAGGGGACTTTAACACTCCACTTACACCAACGGATAGATCATCCAAACAGAAGATCAATAAGGAAACATTGGCCTTAAATGATACACTAGAACAGAAGGACCTAGTAGATATATACAGAGCATTCCATCCTAAAACCGAAGAATACACGTTCTTTTCAAATGCACATGGAACATTCTCCAGGATTGATCACATATTAGGCCACAAAACAAGTCTCCATAAATTTAAGAAGATTGAAATAATACCAAGCATCTTTTCTGACCACAACGGTATGAAACTAGAAATCAACTATGGGAAGAAAACCAGAAAATTTACAAATACGTGAAGATTAAACAAAATGCTACTGAACAACGACTGGGTCAACAAAGAAATCAAAGAAGAAATCAAAAAATACCTGGAGACAAATGAAAATGAAAATACGACATGCCAGAATTTATGGGATACAGCAAAAGTGGTTCTAAGAGGGAAGTTTATAGCAACACAGGCCTATCTCAACAAACAAGAAAAATCTCAAATAAACAGTCTAACAATGCACCTAAAGGAACAGGAAAAAGAAGAACAAACAAAGCCCAAAATCAGTAGAAGAAGGGAAATAATAAAAATCAGAGCAGAAATAAATGAAATAGAGACCAAAAAAACCATGGAAAAAATTAATAACACCAAGAGCTGGTTCTTTGAAAAGATCAATAAAATTGACAAACCTTTAGCTAGACTCACCAAGAAAAAAAGAGAGAAGGCACAAATAAGTAAAATCAGAAATGAAAGAGGAGAAATTACAACAGACACCTCACAAATACAAAAGATTATAAGAGAATACTATGAAAAGCTATATGCCAACCAATTCGACAATCTGGAAGAAATGGATAAATTCTTAGAATCATACAACCTTCCAAAACTGGATCAAGAAGAAGTAGAGAATTTGAATAGACCAATCACCAGTAAGGAGATCGAAACAGTAATCAAAAACCTCCCCAAAAATAAAAGTCCAGGACCAGACGGCTTCCCTGGTGAATTCTACCAAACATTCAAAGAAGACTTAATACCTATCCTTCTCAAACTCTTCCAAAAAACTGAGGAGCGGGGGAAGCTCCCTAACTCATTCTATGAAGCCGACATTCCCTGATACCAAAACCAGACAAGGACAACACAAAAAAAGAAAATTACAGGCCAATATCACTGATGAACCTCAATGCAAAAATCCTCAACAAAATACAAGCAAATTGCATACAACAATATGATAAAAACATTATACACCATGATCAAGTGGGATTTATTCCACGTATGCAGGGATGGTTTAACATTCGCAAATCAATCAACATGATACACCACATTAATAAAATGAAGAATAAAAATCACATGATCATCTCAATAGATGCAGAGAAAGCATTTGACAAGATACAGCATCCATTTATGATAAAAACTCTGAATAAAATGGGGATAGGAGGAAAGTACCTCAACATAATAAAGACCATATATGAGAAACCCACAGCTAATATCATCCTCAATGGTGAAAAACTGAAAGCTATCCCTCTAAGAACAGGAACCAGACAAGGATGCCCACTGTCACCACTCCTATTTAACATAGTACCGGAAGTCCTAGCCAGAGCAATCAGGCAAGAAAAAGAAATAAAAGGGATCCAAATTGGAAAGGAAGAAATGAAACTGTCACTATTTGCAGATGACATGATTTTATATATAGAAAACCCTAAAGAATCCACCAAAAAACTTTTAGAAGTAATAAACGAATAGAGTAAAGCTGCAGGATACAAAATCAACATACAAAAATCAGTTGCATTTCTATACACTAACAATGAAGTAGCAGAAAGAGAAATTAAGAATACCATCCCATTTACAATTGCAACAAAAAGAATAAAATACCTAGGAATAAACTTAACCAAAGAGGTGAAAGAGCTGTACGCGGAAAACTATAAAACATTGCTGAAAGATATTGAAGAAGACACAAAGAAATGGAAAGATATTCCATGCTCTTGGATTGGAAGAATTAGCATAGTTAAGATGTCCATACTTCCTAAAGCCATCTATAGATTCAATGCAATCCCTATCAAAGTTCCAACAACATTTTTCACAGAAATAGAACAAAGAATCCTAAAATTTATATGGAACAACAAAAGACCCCAAATAGCTAAAGGAATCCTGAGAAAAAAGAACAAAGCTGGAGGTATCACACTCCCTGATTTCAAAATATACTACAAAGCTATAGTAAGCAAAACAGCATGGTACTGGCACAAAAACAGACACAGAGATCAATGGAATAGAATGGAAAGCCCAGAAATAAACCCACACATCTATGGACAGCTAATCTTTGACAAAGGAGCCAAGAACATACAATGGAGAAAAGAAAGTCTCTTCAACAAATGGTGTTGGGAAAACTGGATAGCCACATGCAAAAAAATGAAAGTAGACCCTTACCTTACACCATACACAAAAATTAACTCCAAATGGATTAAAGATTTGAATGTAAGACCTGAAACTGTGAAACTTCTAGAAGAAAACGTAGGCAGTATGCTCTTCAACATCAGTCTTAGCAACATATTTTCAAGCACCATGTCTGACCCGGCAAGAGAAACAATAGAAAAAATAAACAAAGGGGACTACATCAAACTAAAAAGCTTCTGCACAGCAAAGGAAACCATCAACAAAACGAAAAGACAACCTAACAATTGGGAGAAGACATTTGCAAACCATACATCTGATAAGGGCTTAATCTCCAAAATATATAAAGAACTCATGCATCTCAACAACAAAAAAACTACCAACCCAATTAAAAAATGGGCAAAAGACCTGAACAGACATTTCTCCAAAGAAGATATACAGATGGCCAACAGACACATGAAAAGATGTTCAAAATCACTAACTATCAGGGAAATGCAAATCAAAACTACAATGAGATATCACCTCACGCCCGTCAGAATGGCTATAATTAACAAGACAGGAAACAACATGTGTTGGAGAGGATGTGGAGAGAAGGGAACTCTCATACACTGCTGGTGGGAGTGCAAACTGGTGCAGCCACTATGGAAAACAGTATGGAGATTCCTCAAAAAAGCAAGGATAGAACTACCATATGATCCAGCTATTCCACTGTTGGGTATTTATCCAAAGAACTTGAAAACACCAATGCGTAAAGATACATGCACCCCTGTGTTCATTGCAGCCTTATTCACAATAGCCAAGACTTGGAAGCAACCTAAGTGCCCATCAAGGGACGAATGGATAAAGAAGCTGTGGTATATATACACAATGGAATACTACTCAGCCATAAGAAACGACGAAATCCAGCCATTTGTGACAACATGGATGGACATTGAGGGTATAATGCAAAGTGAAATAAGTCAGAGGGAGAAGGCCAAATACCGTATTATTTCCTTCATTAAGTAGTAGATAATAACAACAATAAACAAACACATAGGGACAGAGATTGGATTGGTGGTTACCAGAGGGGAAGGGGGGAGGGTGGAGGGTGAAGGGGATAATTCGGTACATGTGTGTGGTGATGTGTTGTAATTAGTATTTTGGTGGTGAACATGATGTAGTCCATGCAGAAATAGAAGTACAATGATGTACACCTGAAATTTTTGCAATGTTATAAACCAATGTTACTGCAATAAACAAATAAGCTAAAAAAAAAAATTAAAAAAAAAAAAAAAAACGAAAAGACAACCTAACAATTGGGAGAAGATATTTGCAAACCATACGTCTGATAAGGGGTTAATCTCCAAAATATATAAAGAACTCATGCATCTCAACAACAAAAAAACTAACAACCCAATTAAAAAATGGGCAAAAGACCTGAACAGACATTTCTCCAAAGAAGATATACAGATGGCCAACAGACACAAAGATGTTCAAAATCATTAACTATCAGGGAAATGCAAATCAAAACTACAATGAGATATCACCTCACACCCATCAGAATGGCTATAATTAACAAGACAGGAAACAACATGTGTTGGAGAGGATGTGGAGAGAAGCGAACTCTCATACACTGCTGGTGGGAGTGCAAACTGGTGCAGCCACTATGGAAAACAGTATGGAGATTCCTCAAAAAATCAAGGATAGAACTACCATATGATCCAGCTATTCCACTGTTGGGTATTTATCCAAAGAACTTGAAAACACCAATGCGTAAAGATACATGCACCCCTGTGTTCATTGCAGCGTTATGCACAATAGCCAAGACTTGGAAGCAACCTAAGTGCCCATCAAGGGACGAATGGATAAAGAAGATGTGGTATATATACACAATGGAATACTGCTCAGCCATAAGAAACGATGAAATCCAGCCATTTGTGACAACATGGATGGACATTGAGGGTATTATGCAAAGTGAAATAAGTCAGAGGGAGAAGGTCAAATACCATATGATTTCCTTCATTAAGTAGTAGATAATAATAACAATAAACAAACACAGAGAGACAGAGATTGGATTGGTGGTTACCAGAGGGGACGGTGGGAGGGAGGAGGGTGAAAGGGATAATTCGGCACATGTGTGTGGTGATGGGTTGTAATTAGTATTTGGGTGGTGAACACGATGTAATCTATGCAGAAATAGAAGTATAATGATGTACACCTGAAATTTATACAATGTTATAAACCAATGTTACTGCAATAAACAAAAAATTTAAAAAAAAAATAGGCACCCGGCTGAATTTTTACCTTTCTAATTCCTTTCCTAATAAATCAAGAAATTAATTGTATGGTTGTGTGAGATTTATATTCATTATCAGGTTCCAGAGCATTTTATTATTCTCAGTTAAAATTCTGCATTGCTATTTTGACTATGATCACCATTATTATTCTTAAGCCATACTTGCAAAACCTATAGAAAGGCAAAATACAGTTCCTAGTATATGTAATATAGAGTATAGATATTAGAAATATTTATACAGCAAATATTTGCTTATTTACCAAAATTTACATAATCAATTTAGCAAGTTTATGTAGCTTAACGCATGTGTACAGAAAAATCTATACTTTTGTGACATATTCAATATAATCCTTACAAAGAATGTCGTTCAGGTACTTATTTCCTAGATAATGACATCATTCATAATAAAAACTGCAACTTCTAAGGCTACGAAAGCATTGGGATTTAAAATTTATTTAACAATAAAGCTCTAGGGAAACCCTAAAGGTTCTTCCAGGCTATAAAATATGTTTGATTTCTTCATAAGTAGGAAATAGTCTTCTTTATGGAGTATTTGCTAGACTAAGGGATTTTATTCCTGATTTCAGGTTCACGTGAGATGTGAATCTCTAGGTTCATTTTTAGCCAATGAACCACACAGACATCAGTGGTCCCACTGGAAGAGTTGGGCCTCTAAAGACCTGAGATGAATGCAAACACGTTTGAAGTCCCCTGTGGGGATTTTCCTATTAAAAAAAAAAAATCTCTGTATTTTATCTTGGCTCTTGATAGTATTCAAAAGTCGCCAACAGTAGTGATTGACACGCAGTTGGACCCTGTAGCAATCTACTAAAATGGAGGCAGGTTTTGTGAAAACAGAAATGAATTTTAATATCAGTGGTTTAGGAATGAAAGAAGGGAACAGAGAACAAATTTCTATGGGAAAAGGGCCCACGGTTTGAAGGCTGCTATCAGGAACCACCCCGGCAGGTCCCGCAGGAGCTCGCCCGTGAGGGCCGATGCTGTCCCTCCTTTAGTTATCTCAGGCCCCAATTACAGAAAAACCTCGGGAATTCAGGTTCAGTGAATTTGGGATTCAAGAGACTTCACGACACCAGATAATATTAAGGCTGAGGGATCTGAGCATGTACATTATCCAGTCTCCTCATTTCACAGATGGTACAGATAAGGAAACTGAGAACAAAAATATTTTTAAACCTGATCTTTCCCCTCTTCTGCCGTCATCACTAATAGCCTGACCTGAACACAGAGAAGCTTCACAACTTTCACTGTGAAAAAAATATATTTTTTAATTGTTAAAATTCTTCTATTTCAAAATTAAGATTCCTTTTACTGGGAATTTTGTTATAAAAAAAGAATTTTCCCTCTATATATATCCATGTTACAAACTTCCGCAGAGACAAATTTTGTCCAGCCCAAAGATTACCTCTAGATTAGAGATTGGCAGATGTTTTCTATAAAGGGCCAGATAGTAAATACTTTCAGCTGTGCAGGCCATACAGTCTCTGCCATACCAACTTTGCAGTTGAAGTGTGAAGGCAATCATAGACGATATGTAAATAAGTGAGCACTGGCTGCGTTTCAATAAAACTTTATTTACAAAACGAGGCAGGAGCAGATTTGGTCCATGGGCCATAGTTTGCTAACTCCTGCTCCAGCCACATAACCTTATCCCTTTGCAATCAAGGAATGTTTAAGCCTTTTTCAAATTGAGGTAACATTGGTTTATAACATTATATAGGTTTCAGGTATACAATATTATAATTCAACATCTGTATATACTACAGAGTGCTCAGCACCAAAAGTGCAGTTTTTATCCATTACCATATAATTGACCCCCTTTACCCATTTTGCCCTCCCCCCACTGCCTTCCCCTCTGGTAACCACCAATCTATTGTTCACTTCTATGAGTTTATTTTTGTTTTGTTTGTTCATTTGTTTTGTTTTTTATATTTTGAATCTGAGTGAAATCATGTGGTATTTGTCTTTCTCTGTCTGTCTCATTTCACTTAGCATAATACTCTCAAGGTCCATCCATGCTGTTGAAAATGGTAAGACTTCACCTTTTTTATGGCTGAGTAGTATTCCATTGTATATTTATATACCACATCTTCTTTATCCATTCATCCGGTGATGGGCATTTAGCTGTTTAAACCATTTTTATAACAACTGACCAATTTTAGTTGTCTTACTGTTCAGTTTTCTCCTCATGCTGATCATTCAAATTAATATTATCATACATACTTGTATAATCATCAACTTTCTTCATCCCTGGGGCAGTATTACATAGATTAGAAAGAATTTAAAAGGATAGTTTTACCATTTACTTTCATTGTTATTAATAACACTCTTACAGAGCCCCTTTAGTTTATGAGATTCCTTGTAGAAAGTGTGGATAGGCACCCAAATGATGGCCCCCCCTAAGGGGACGAGGCCACAGAGAGAGATAGCAGAGGGTTTCATCAGCCTTGGCTTTGTATATTAAGATTTTATGAAATCATGACTGAGAATTTTCTCTGTGCTTTTGAGCTAGAGGGCAACACATCGCATTATGCCACTCTACAAAATATTCCTTATCAGGTAAGTAAAGAATATGGTTGCCCATATTTCTGCTCACAGAAACGGGAGGATTCATGGCTCAGAATCTCAGAATCAGAAACTACCTCAGACACTGGTAGCTCCCAATTATATGTGGGTCCTTTTAAGTAAAAGAAACAGAGAGGGTCACATTATGAATGCAAAATTAGGTACAAAAGTGAATTTTATTTGAAATGAGAAAAGAAATCATGACACACATAAACTTTAAAAAGCTGAGAAATACTAACAACCATTTATTTTAGATTACCTTTAGGGTTTCCACTAAGATATTTCCTTTCTGTCATATTTAAAATTTTGGCTAGTTAATAATTATGAAAAATATTAAAAAGTAATCTAAAATTAAAGAACACACAAAAGCAACTTGAATACATTTATAATTGCTGTTATATTGGAAGAGGGACATATTGTGCTATCAAATTACTCTTAGTGTAAGAGTTTTGTCACTGGAACTTCCTTTTTGCCGTTGTCACTTGTTTTTCCAGGCCATTCTGCTGTGTTGGTGGCAATTTTGCATGCTATTTCATCTGGAACAAGCATACTTTGTCAGGACAAAAAGTGTCAGATATCCTAAAATTCAATCCGATATGTTGGGATGCATAAAAACATGCAACTTCACACAGAATTGTCCTCAGTTCCGGCACGACTACATCTGTTACCTACAAACCCTGGAATTCTAATAAACTCTGTTTCAAGAAATTCCCAGAAAAAAAAATTAAGTTGAAGTAGAAACAGTCAGTGGTCCTAGTTGTGAAACAATGATCTGTACGTTTATAGAAATGTATGGCCATACAAGTGCATTGCTGGGCCTTGAAAGGGGACTAGGCTAGAGGAGGACCCAAAAGTTTCAGCTGCCTTAGCTTCACAGTAAACCAACCTCTGACCTTCCAAGTCACTTAGTTTAGGCCTCATATCAATCCTGTATCCCCGGTGGTTAACTAACCTCTGTATAAACACTCCCTGTGACATTGAGTTTATTACCTCCTAAGGCAACCCATTCCATTTGTAGGCATTGTATTAGTCAGGGTTCTCTAGAGAAACAGAACCAATAGGGTATATAGAGATATATACAAGATTTATTATAGGAATTGGCTCACGCAGTTATGGAGGCCGAGAAGTCCCATGACCTGCTGTCTGCAAGCTGCACCGGGAAAGGCAGTGGTGTGATTCAGTCTGAGTCCAAAGGTCTGCGAACCAGGAGCACCCATGTCTGAGGATAGGAGAAGGCAGATGTCCCAGCTAAGCAGAGAGAGTAAATTCCCCCTTCCTCTGCCTTTTTGCTCTATTCAGGCCCTCAGTGGATTGGATGATGCCCACTCACATCTTCCTCACTCAGTCTGCTGATTCAAATGCTAACCTCTTCTGGAGACACCTTCACAGACATACCCAGAAATAATGTTTTACCAGCTACCTGGGCATTTCTTAGCCCAGTCAAGTTGACACATAAAATTAACCGTCACAGGCATCTTGAGTTATTCTAGAATTCTTCCTTACACTAAACCTAATAACCATTATCTAGTGGTCCTAAGTCTCCCCTTTGAATGATAAATCTAATCACTCTTCCACATGGCAGTCATTCAAACATTTGAAGACAGTGATCATGTCATCCACTGTCTTAACTTGATTCCCTAAGAAGCAGACTCTTTCACAAAGATTTGTTCAAATGCAAGTAGTTTACCTGGGAGGTGGTTCTAAGAAATACCAGTGAGGCAGTAGGGAATTGAGAGAGAAGCAAAGTCAGCCAACGGAGTGTGTGTTATCGGGCCAGTTACCACTGTGGACAACCTGAGCTCAATCCTTGGGCAATTCTGGAAGCCAATGTAGAACCTAGGCCTCAGAGTTATCCTACCTAAAGGGTGAGGGAGCTGGGGATGTACACACCACCCCTCAGTTATTATTTGGGGGCTGCTCTTGAGAGAAATCAGGCTCCAGCTTCCAGAGAAAGCCCTCAAGCAAAGAGAAGCTAAAACCCAGCCAGCCTGCACTATCATGCTAAGGCCTAGGGGGATATGGACAGCACATTCTCCAGGTTAAACTGCCCAGGAGTCTTCAAGGGTTCTGCACACAGTACAGCCAGGGGTCTCCTCCATCCTGTTCCATCAGATGGTCTTGGCTTTTTTTTTTTTTTTTGCTGCTTAGAACTGAATACGACACTCCATGTGTGGTCCTGCTTTCTCATTCCCTAACTTTCTGGCCCCAGAAGGCACATGCACAACACAGAATAGGCACCATCATTGATTAAGAGTAGAAGAAAACATAATGAGGTTCAGCCATGAATGTAGCTAAGAGTAGTAAAGCAAATTTGACAATAATGGAATGGGCTTGGTGTGGTTCTGTTGCAGCATGTCTGCTGGGGCTCCTGAATGGCTTTTGCTAGAACCATCCCAGGTAAGTCAAGTGGCAACTTCTATTTTCTTTAAAAATTCCAGACAGATTCACTCTTTCCTAGTCACCCATTGCCTAAAAGGATGTTCTTCTTTAGTGCTCTGTGGTGTAAGCAAAGGGAGATCAGCCTAAGGTTAAATTATGGACAACTCATGAACATTGTTTATGTTAGATAATCAAAAATAGTAAGCTTTTTGCCACAAAGTGACAGAGTTCTTTCCTATGATTCATTACTGTAGCGGTTTTAAAATACGTTCACAAATTCTTTGCTCTCCTACCTTCAAAAGGTGGATTCTAATTTCCCTCCCCTCCAGGGTGGGTTGTATTTTGGTTCTAACAAAGAGAATATGACAGAAGTGACCATGTGAGATTTCTGAGAGTGGGTCATAAAACTGTGGTTTCCTCCTTTCATACTCTCTCAGGTCACTCTCTTTCAGGGAGCTAGCTGCCATGTTGTGAAGGCAGTCAAGCAGCCCTATGGAGAAGTCCACTTGGCAAGAAACAGACCTCCAACCGAGGGCAATGGGAGTGAGTCCTCTTGAAAGCAGGCCATCCAGTCCCAGCTGAGCCTTCAATGACTGCAGCTCTGGTTGACTTCTTTTTTTTTTTTTTTTTTTTTTTGAGGAGATCAGCCCTGTGCTAACATCTGCCAATCCTCCTCTTTTTTTGCTGAGGAAGACAGCCCTGGGCTAACATCCGTGCCCATCTTCCTCCCTGGTTGACTTCTTGACAGCAACCTCATGAGAGATCCTGATCCAGAACCACCAAGCTAAGCCACTTCTGCATTCCTGACCCTCAGAAACTGTGTGAGATAACACATATTTGGGTCTCCTTTTTGTGTGTGTAGGAAGATTAGCCCTGAGATAACATCTTTTGCCAATCCTCCTCATTTTGCTGAGGAACATTGGCCCTGGGCTAACATCCGTGCCCATCTTCCTCCACTTTATATGTGGGATGCCTGCCACAGCATGGCTTGATAAGTGGTGCATAGGTCCGTGCCTGGGATCCGAACCCGCGAACCCCAGGCCGCAGAAGCAGAGTGCATGAACTTAATCACTATGCCACCGGACCAGCCCCGCATCTTCTTTTTTAAGTTGCTTATGTTATGGGGTGATTTGTCTCACAATAATAGATAACTAATACATGGAGAATATATGCATGGCCAATTGGTCTCATTAGATAATCAAAAATTGTCAGCTTTTTACTTGAAAGTGGCAGAATTCTTTCTTGTGATTCATGTCTTGAAACCTCTGTTTACCAAAATTCTAAATTGTTTATTAATAACTTTCCATTACCATTTCTTGAATTGCACATGATTTTACCTATCTCACCCTACCCCAAATCTCAGCAATGTAAATGCTATCCCAGACTGCCTATATCTGCACTACCAGGACTTTAATCCCATCAGTGGATGGCCCAGCCACCTTTCCCTAAGAGCTACAGAACAAATTTCTCACTTGGAATGAGGCAAAGGCAGTGGGTTTCACAGCGAGGCTTTATTTTTGTATGTTTTCATCAATTATCTTTTTTGTGTTTCTTTTCCTAGCTCCTTTCCCATGTGATCTTTTAAAAGCAATACGTGAAACACACCCGATTGGGCTCTAGCCCATAAAAATGCCTTCCTGTTTTTGGTGTCCTGTGAGCAAAACAGTCAGAAACAGCCCAGTCAACCCCATTGACTCTGGCCAATTAGTGTTTCAGCAGAGAAGTATTTCTACGGAAGGCAAGTATTCCCTTGTGCCTTCCAGACTGCCATGGGGAAGTAATAAAGCAGTAAATTAGGGCTGGCTGGAGAGCTAGCCTTTGGTCCTTGATCCTGCTTCACTGGCAGTAGCCAATAGGCTTCTCCTTACAGTGGATTGAACTTGTCTTGTTTTCTTTTTTCCCCCAAACAGCTGCAGTTGGAAGTTATTGCTTGCCAGAATGTATTTTTCTCATACTTGTTCAAACATCTATGAGTGAGAAAGAGCTGATGGAAGGGAAAGGATACTTTGTTGTCTTCCAATTATAGATGATGAAAGAATTTAATTCATACTGACACCAGGATAGAATCAAGGATATTTTTTCCTACAGTTATGTCAGAACTAGAGAGTGAACTAGAATGCTGGTTATGGGTATAAATATATATGCTCCATGTTCTTTAAAAAATTGCTTGCATTATTTGGAACTTCCAAGTCAGTTAGAGTGTGGCTCATCAGAGTTACTGTACTGTAATCATCCTTCAAAAGCAAGGCATGTTTTACCTCATAATAAAAATTCTCAGGGTGAGTCAGTGAGTTCATGAGCATCTCAGCTGGTGGATTTGCAACTCTGATCCTGGCCACTCAGCTGCCCAAAAGTTCAGGCGCCACCATAGCATCCAGTTTGAGCCTCTTCCATGTGGATGCTTATCTGTGGGTCTTTCTTGCCTTCTGGATTCACACTTTAAATTGAGATTTTATAAGCCAAGCCAAATTGGTGCATTTTAAGGGTTTATTCGAATCTCTTCCATTGTTCTGTAATTATGACTTGGGTCCAAGTGATTCAGAATCTTGTGCCAATCCTGAAATTATTCCAAATTCCTTGTTTTGGGGATTAGTATTAGACAGTCTGGCACACAGTAGGCACTCAGTAAATGTTAATGGAATCCTGAGATATATACATGGTATTTTTTGAGTGAAACAATTTCTGTTTTCAATAGACAGTAGAAGCAAGATGTTCCTGGCATGTGACACCGACATGAGGTCTCTCTGATAACAGAGCACTAAAAAGAATTCCTGGAAGGGGTGAGTTCTCTAAGGTCCCTTATTATCATATCATCTCCCACTCTTAGTTGACAAAGATCTACAAATATTAGAATAAATGTGCTGGAGCCTTACAGTTATTTAGTCCATAAGGATACAGAATTCAGTAATCTATCCAAGACTTGTCACTACCTGAGCTACGAAGGCCGTTGTAATACACCTTCTTGTATAGACTCGGGTACTAACACGATAGCTTGGCCCTAGGGGTTTCTTTTAATAAAATGAAGGAAAAAGAGGAGGAGAGAGAGAAAAGAGAGAGAGAGAGGGTCCTTCAACCCCCAAACTCAGCATGTTTATATGAGCATATAAGAAAAAAGAGAGGCAATGCCAAAATTAAACTTTTAAAATTCTATCCTAAGAATGGTCTTTTTTTTTTTTTTCCATAAAATGAAACCTTCCCATCTCCTTATTCTGGTGAAAGAAATTAGAAAGATTGATGAAAGCACCTTTCTTTCAAAAGTCCTCTCTGTCAGTTCAGAGCAAGGAAAATTAAAATACCAAACACATCTATCCATCATGATATGCCTCTTGTCTCCTTTTCGTCTTTCTTCTACTTCCTAGATTACTAATTTCTCAGTCACCTTGTTTTCACTCCCTGTCTGATGGTGAATATATATATAATACTTAATACTTGCTATATCTAAAGATACTGATGCTTTAGTACTTGCCATAAACATAGGATCTCAAAGAACTTCATGAATATTAATTAGGTGTCTCAAGCTATCTCAGAAATTAGAATGGGTAAGGAAAGTTAGCTTTAGAAAAATCAAAAGGATAACTGTTGTCTCTAACGAAAACTTGGGCTTTCATCTAGACACTGGGACTCTCCATCACATCTAACCATTGGCTTCATGACCCCAGGCAAGGGTATCGGTCAGTATAAGTTAGCTTACGCTGTGATAACAAACAACCTCAACACCTCAGTGGTTTATAACAACTAAGGTTTATTTCCCATTCACACCACGGGTCCATTGCAGAGTGGATGTGGCTTACGCCACATCATCCTCACTCTCAGATTCAGGCTGATGGAGCATTTTCTATCTTGGATCCGGCCAGTCTTCTGACAGAGGGAAAAGAGCACATGCAAAATAACATGCTGGCTCTTAAAGCTTCTTCCCAGAAGTGGCCCACATCATTTCTACTCGCAGTCTGTTGGCCAGAGCAAGTCCACTGGCTCTGTCAATGGGAGGGACACGTAATCCTCCACAAGGGGGGACAATAAGTATCGTGAACATTGCAATCTAGCACAGTGAGAGGCCTCAGTTCCCACTTGTGAAAAAGTTTGGCCTAAGTGACCTCATGGATAAAGCTTGTGATTAATAATTTGGAAAATCACTGGGCAATAAAGTAGGGTGGCATTATAATTATTGTTCATACCTACCCACTTTAAGCACCATAGATGCAATGATTCCTCATAAAAGCAAAGGCAAAGTTAGGAAAAGCTTCTGGTTCAAGTCATGGTCCACCCAGTTTTTCTGGAAGATGCTTACCAGCAATGAGCAATATTTTTTCCACCTCAAAAATTCTGTGATACTCTAACACAGAAGAGGTCAACAAAGTCTGGGAATTCTGTGAAAACACTCCTGCTAGGATTGTCTTTAAAATGTATTTGCTTCATAATTATACTTAAAATTTTAAAACACTAATCTAAGTCTTCTAAGAGTCGCCCCAGAGATCATTGCCCCTGAAGTTACTTTACTGAGGAGGAAGCCTCAGAACCCCACCTGGTATTGTCTCATGCAAAAAAAACCCATGAATTTCTGTTCCCATTCAATTTGTACTGAGAGAATCACATATTTACCTGGTCATACTGAAACAGGAGGCTGAGCATTATAGTCACAATCCTTTAAAAAAATCATAATCCAAAAACAGCTGTTGGGAGAAGAAAAGTTACTAATAAATGATTTATATATTATAGGTTCAGAATGCCTTATCTGAAATCCTTGGAGCCAGATATGTTTCAGAATTCGTAATTTTCAGGTTTCAGAAAGGTAATACAGTGATACACCATATATTCTTTAACACCTCCATTGAGCTACGAGGCTGGACCCATAATTAAATATATTAAATATTCCAGCATCAAAAATGTATCAAGTGTAAATGCACATGAGTAAAAAACAATAAAGACAATAAATAACTTTATGTGTGTTCAGATCCGATTTTTTTTTCCAAATGAGTTTGTGGCAAGCTTGTTATAAAATTCTGGGCTTTCAGAGCTTTGAGAATTCCGGAATTGTGGATAAGGGTCAGTGGGCTTGTATTTTATTTAGTGTTTAAAATACTCCTATTTAGAGATCTGTAGTATATATTAAGCGAAAAAAGCAAGGTGGAGAAAAGCATGTCTAGTATGCTTAGAAGGGGACAGAGAATGAATATTTGCTTATATATTTTAAATTTGCTTATATTAAAATATTTGCTTATACTAAAAAAAGAATAAGAAGAAAAGATAAACTAAAAACTAAAACAATGGAAGCAAGGGACACAGGGTAGAGAAGACTGAGATAAAATCTAGCCTCTGAATATACTTGACTATAAAACAAATTTAAATTTTAAAAATATGCTATCCTTAAAAGTCTAAAGCAGAATAAAGAAAATGAATGGGCTAGTAGAGAATTGAGCTGGCAGCATAACCACTCCAAGAAGGATTATTTCAATGACTCTAAAACACAGAATTTCAATGAGCATCCTTTAGTGAAATTTAACCTAAGGATAAAAAGAACTGTTAAAAAATTAAACAGTTTTCAGTTATCACATTGTGGGTGGAAGTGTTGCAATTATTATTCTGAGACTGTTGTCTGTATATTTTGAGATAAAGCAAATGAGTAAATGTGTTGGTTTGAGTTGGGAACCAGGATTTTCAGCATCAAAAAAGGTGAGGCAGATGTATTACTGAAAAAGTTAGGGAAAAACCCTGAGTATCTGAATTTCAGTTGGAAGTATCAGTATGAACTCAATAACTGAATTGAAAGGAGAGGATACCTAAGAAGAAAAAATGAGAGGGGAAACCAACACTTAAAAGAGACTTAATAAACACGTCAACCAATTATTTATACATGTATTTCCTTGCTGTATCCATTGATAAGAGCTAGAAACGATGACTAACTCAGAAGCAATGAGCACTGAACAGCAACGAAATTATGGTCTCTAAATACAACCTCCCATTAAAAGGAACCAGGCTCCCTGGAGATATGGCTGATTCCAAGCCTGGGGCAGAAAATGTATAATAAAATCCTAGAATGCATCTCATCCCAAAACACAGGTAGACCACTGGTGTTCTGTCAAAATGACTCAGAGGTCAACTCAAAGAAGCTCCTAGTGCCCCAAAATGGGATAATTTTAGCATCAATAAGAATAAATACAGTAGATTGAAACTCATTAAATATGTTTAAATCTATGAAACAAACCCACTGATCACTTTCCAACGATGATAACGCCCACACGTTATTTTTGAAAACAGATAAATAAAGGGAAAGAAACAAGCATTTAATCTACCTTTCCTATACAATCTATCTCTGGATTACCAAATAGTTGATGAGAAGACATTTCTCCTTATAGAAAAAATTATCAAGCTAATAAATAAAGAAGGAATGGTAGAATTAGAACATCCCTATTTTGCAATCCCTAATTAAGTAATGAGTCTAGCCATTGCTCATCAATAGCTGCTGGCATAACAAAAAGAGAGAGAATTGGGTATTATGTTCTTTGTGAGAGAAGTCACAAAAAATAGAACTTGAACCTAATCAAGCCTCTAGATTTTGCAATTTATAGCAAATACAGGGGACAAAGAAAGAGATGAAATGACATCGTGCGGCTGCACTGGGCAAAATCTTGTGTATTAGGCAGGTCTTTTTATTCTGATGTTTTGACATCTGGAGCCTTACTGACCATGGGAGACTGGCCCTCCCAGGGCTAACCAATTCCTAGCAACAGTAAAGGACTCACCTTCAAGCACACTTTTCATATACAAACTAACCAATGCAGAGCCAACACCCCTCCACATCCTCCATCAGGCTGTTATACCCCAGGGCCAACATCCCCCTGCCCTAATCACCCCAGGGCCAGGTACCAGACAGCTAGAGACAGTCCCTATGCCCTAGATCCTGCTGAAACTATTCAAACTAGCCATTCCTAAATTTGCTTACCCTGCCTTCTCTTGCCCACCCCATGCAAACCACAATAAAAGCTCCCATCCATGTTTTCCTCCTGTTCCTTCTGCCTCCCTGACCCCGGTGCTTCCCTGCGTGGCCCCCGGTGGCCTGCCGCGCCCCCTCCTCTTGGGAGCTGTGAGTAACAAACCAACTCTTCAGTGGCAATCCTCTCCTGATCCGTTGGCCTTGCCACACTTGAACAATAATAAAACCTTGCTTTTAAAACACCTTAACTGTGGGAAACCTCTACAAGACAAATGATAAACTGCAAAGGAATTTACCTCAATTAAAAAAAAAGCACAGGGATAAAATGAGAGAAAAGTAGAAGCTTTGGTTAAAAGAACCTTAAGAAACATATCAACCAATTGCAATGTATAGAACATATTTTACTCCGAATTTGAACCAGCTCTTAACAACATGATGAGACTAATGGAGAGATGTGAACACTGACTAGGTAGCTGATATTTGATATCACGAAATTACTGATCATATCTTTTTAGGTATGATTACGGAATTATGGTTATAGTTTTAAAAAGATAATCTTTTAGAGATTCATACTAAAATATTTATGGATTAAATGACAGGATGCCTGTGATTTACTTTACAATAATTTGGAGTGGGGGGTGATGGGTAAAAGTAGAAAAAATAAAATAAAATCAGTTTAAAGTAATAGGTGTTGAAGCAGGGTGATGAATACATGGGGGGTTATTAGGTATACTATTCTGTTTAGTTGTGAAACTTTTGAAAATTTTCCTAATAAAATTCCGAAACTCCTTTGAAGAATGTGTTAAACACCCCAATTTTTTAAGAAAAGTTAAGTGAATTCAGAATGACTAAATAACTTGCCCAATTGCTAATACACGGTACAGCCGGAATCCAAATTCCTTGCCCTCTAAAGTCAAAAGAGAGGCTACCTCTGGAGGCTGTTCCTCTGACTTATCCATCGGGGAGAATTGGGATCTTCCTTAGTCCGAAAGGCACTAGCCAGGACCCAGGAGGACCCTTGTAGTGTGGCAACAGCAGCCTCATCACCACAGCCTCATGCTGGGATTCTATGACTTGGTTTCTCTGGGTTGTACCCCACCCCTCACCCCCAACTCTCTCCAGCACAGAGCCCTCCCTGACATTTTTGAATTCCCTTTTAAACACCCCATAGTGCCATGCAGAAAGTGCACCAGAATATGTACATAGAAGTGAAGCCTGTCACCTTGAGCATGCGGGGATGGACTCTCAAGATATATTTGAGGCTTTCTCTTTTCCAGTAATTTTTAGCGAAACATAAACCTTTCACTTGCAGCTACGAACCACAAGAAACAAAGTCACCATTTTTGCCTGCCTTGGCTTGACCCCTTCCTTATACATCAGACTTCCCTCTACATTACTTTCAACTGCTTGCAAAAATCAAATCTAATATTAATAATTGTCAAATTAAAAAACCACAATGTCTCTCACTTACTCAGGGCTAGGAACTGCATTAAGTGCTTTAGGAATATTATCCCCTTAAATCCTCAAAATAGTCCTTCAAAAGAGGGAGATTTGCCAGCACAAAGGCTGTTCAAAGAGGGAGCCCTGGGAGAGGGATTACAATGGTCCCAAGGTTTGAATTAACCTTAGCCTTGACAAGGGAGTTAGTAGTCTGGACACTGTTATGAGTCTTTAAATATCACTTTGTCCTGTCATTTGTGACTTTTGAAATGATTCTCAAAGAAAAAAAACCCTCTGAATATCAGTAATCTGCTCTCTTCAATACCCTCCCAACGACAACTATCAAACAGCACCCCATAATCCTTTTCTTTTTCTGGATCCAACATTCTTTACTGAGGATTGCACAGAATTTGTTTTAGCATCTCACAATACATAAAACAATTTGGGAAAGCCAATATATTCAGAGCTCAGAAACTCTTCCTGAATATTCCCATTGGGTTTCTGCATGGAACGGAACTGTGAGGACATAAAGATGCAACTAGGAAAACTTTTTTCTCTTCCTCTCTCCTAATTTTTCTCGTGCCTTCCCCATGCCACGTCCACCTCACGGTGTTTGCCACTATTTGTCTTCACTTGAACATCAAATTTGCACCTGAACACATCGACTGTAAACATCGCAAGTCGCCACAAGGCAGAGTGAGCGCCACTTTCTCCTATAAGAAATTCACCTTATACAGACTACATTGAGAAAGTTATCAATGTCTTGAAAGGGTTAGGGAGTTCTCAGATTCAATTTCCTCGTTACAGGCTTTAAACTGTTTCCTACTTCTGGTGCATTAAATCCTGGGCCTAGAGAAAAATATTTGCCTTCCATGTGAATTTTAGAAAGCAATGCAGGATTGAGTGAGTTACTGTTTAAGAGCTGGTGCTCTCCCTCCCCCCGCCCCCCATTTAGCCAATTGAACAGAAACTATGATCTTAAATGATTTTAATCCTTCCAGCTAGGCAGTTTCCATTCCTCATCAGACACCAAATGTGACAGCACCAGGTGTCACATTCATAAAATCCCCATCACCTATCACATTCCCACTCCAAAATTAAAGGCATGAGCAAATCTTTGAAAGGTAATATATTTTTCTTTATTTGATGTACAAGTGCTGTTCTAAATAACTCGCTTAATAAATCTATTATTCCTTTAGGCTTTCGGTCCCTATTCCTCTTAGAGGTTTATTTCTCTCCCTGTAAATGCCACCATTCCTCCATTCATCCTTTACAACTCATCTGCTCCGTCTTTCCTGATTAACCCCCGACTCCTGACCCGTTCTTTGGTCTACAAGCCTTAAGTACAAATGTATCATTTAGCCTCAGTAACTTAGTAGCAAGTTGCCCTTGAGTATGTTTATTGCTTCTATTCATATTTAGTCTCCTTAACTAGATTGGAAACTCTCCAAGGGCAGGAATTATTTGGTCTATTATTTTATCCTCTAGTGCGGGGCTTAGCTCTCAACAAATGCCTAGTTACTAGTTAACTCACAGCAATTAACTATTTGGGCAAGCGTCAAATGTTTCCAGACCATGGTTTAATAATAATCACCAGCAGTAACGACAACACTCATGATGGCGTTTAAGTCCTTGTCTCTACTGGCTAACTTCTTCCAGACAACACTCATGAATTTTCATAAGATTGCTGTCGTGTTGACATTGCTGTTTCATGAGATTTATAATCTTGCAAACCATTTGTCACCGAAACAATGTGGAAGATAAAAGTAATTTCAGTAATACATTGAAAATGTTCTGCTGCTGAAATATTAGTACAAACTTCCTATAAAATGAGGAGAGACATGTTTTGGAAATATTTTAAACTGGCAACAAGATTGGATATAGAAATGAGTGCCATTAGGCCCTGGGCAAGGATGCATCTAACTTGCAATGAGCCAGTTTTCTTAGGACCCAGTTGAAGCTTGAACTAAGGCTCAAGGAAGACAAAAGCCTGCCTACCTCCCCTCTCAAATCCTCTGTAGGGACTGGACTTATGGTGGTCACCAGCCAAGAACATCTCCTCCTCAACCAGACCTCTTGCTGTGTAATAATCTGTTAGCACAAGTGAGATATATTAATTTTCAGGACAAAAAATAAATAAAACAGCCAGGATGATGGAGGGGTTTTGGCACTGATACAAGAGCCCCACCACAGCAGAAACATAATTCATTCATTCATTCAACAAACATGTATTACCTACCACGTGCCAGGCATACATCACACTCCTCGATATCTCACATCTAGTGGCAGAGATGGGCATAAACACATCACAAGGCCTCATAACATTCATCATGATGCAGGCGTTGGAGAAAATTCCAGGGGAGGCACCTCCTGCCTCAGCCCAGGCCATACCCCCTAAATCAAGCTTGGAGGCTTCGAAAATGCTTTAGCATGAAGCATTTATTTCCCAAATAAATCAGAGTCTTATATCCTCCCTCGCCCCTCCAAAAATGGAGATAAAATCCATGATAAATGGAGATAAATACCATGAAAGTGTATTTCATGGACCACTAGTTCTGCAGGATGATAATGGCTGTTACCTGAAGACAAAAAAAAGAAAAAGGAGAGGAATTCCTCATCACTGAAGTCTGGAAACTGCTGACTTAATTAATGTACAATTTCTCGGATCCCTTAAAATGTTAACGTGCATCATGAATTACTAGGAGAGGATACAGTATGCAATATTTCCCAGAGTTAGCTAAATGCAGATTTCTTTTTTCAATGGACATTTTTCTCATTGAAAATACTCGGAAATACTGCTCTAGAGCTTTCCCAACCCATTCCTCTGCATGCCCCCTTCCAGAAGGACGACATCAGGCTTAATACAAGCACAGTACAGAGTGGACAATCAAAATATGTTTGTCGATCTCAACGATCAAACTTTAATGTTCTACAGCAGGCTATAAATCCATCTCAAAGATCAAGAAATAGGGGGTCCGGCCCTGTGGCATGATAGTTAAGTTCGGCGCACTCCGCTTCATCGGCCCTTCTTCACAGGTTCACAGGCAGCGAGCCACATACAAAATAGAGGAAGATTGGCACAGATGTTAGCTCAGGGCCGATCTTCCTCAAGTAAAAAAAGAGGAAGATTGGCAACAGATGCTAGCTCAGGGTGACTCTTCCTCACGATAAAAATAAAATGTAAACAGTTAAAAAGAAAAAGATCAAGAAACGATGCTTGATGGATTTTTTTTTAATGATTTCTTCCTAGTTCAAATATGTGCAGCCCAATTACTTTCTCCAGCTCCTAGGACTTGAGACTGTCTACTGCCTTAGAGTGTCCCACTTTAGGTTTAAAAATTGGAACACAAGCTTGATTTCCCGTGTTTCCAGCAGGACATGGAAAATATGCTGATGCAACTTAAAAAGCATCAGCATAACTCAGAAGCTTCGGTAGACTGGCTTCAGGTAGACGAAAGCAGCCTCTGCAAATCTTGGCGCTATGGATGTGGAGTCTCACCCCTGGCTGCATATTGGAATCACCTGGAGAGCTTAAGCAGCCACATGCCAATACCCAGGCCTGTTTCAAGTGAATTAAATCAGATTCTCTGCAGGTGAGGCCTGAAAATCGTTATTTTTTAAAACTCCCCAAGTATTTCTAATGTACAGCCAGGACTGAGAAGCACTGCCCCAAAAGTCCAGCTGGAAGGCACAACAGCCAGCTGCCTCCCTGCCTCATTTTCAGGACTTGCTAGTTCTCTGGGGGGCTTACAGGGTGTTACGTTAGTCAGCATGGGCTGTCATAACAAAGTACCTCAGACTGGGCGGCTTAAACGACAGAAATGTATTTTCTCACTGTTGTGGAGGCCGGAAGTCCAAGATCAAGGTGCTGGCAGGGCTGGTTTCTGCCAAGACCTCTCCCCTTGGCTTGCAGAAGGCTGCCTTCTCCCTGTGTGCTCACATGGTCCTTCCTCTGTGTGAACATCCCTTGTGTCTCTGTGTGTCCAAATGTCCACCAGTCAGATTGGAGTAGAGCCCAACCTCACGGCCTCATTTTAAGTTACTCACCTTTCTAAAGGCCCCATCTCTACGTACAGTCACATCTTGAGGTACTGGGGGCTAAGGCTTCAACATATGAATTTTGGGGAGATACAACTCAGCCTATAACAGGTGTGATAGGAGACCCCAAAGTCTCCAGGAAACATTGCATATCGTCATACTCACAAAACTGACGCTTTTTCCTGCTTCCACATACACAACAGAGAAAAAGAAAAATTTTGCCTCTTGAGATAACCCAAAAATTACAAAGTCACTCTACCTAGTTATGGCCCCCAAGACAATAAAAATTTGGATATGTTCTATAAACCTTAATTCTCTTTAAAAAGGGGGGGGCAGGGGTGCTTTATCTTTGATTTTTCTAATAGTGGAACTTTGTGAATGTGATGATCACATGAAAAATTAATTTTTTCCCTTCATGAATAGACTAGTAACAAAAACTAATATAAATACAATAAATATAATATTAATAGAAACCGATAGTCTAAATTTGATAATCTTGTTACCCTTGTGTGGTATTTTTCCACTAAATATCTTGTGTGTTTTTTATTGGCATATCAATCCTTTTGAAGTCTGACACCCTTGTACTCTGAAAGTGAAGAAAAACAATATATTTTTCTTTTCCAAATGCTTTTGTATCTGAGTCTTTTTGCATTCTAGAGGTTCCAGTGAGGTTTCTCTGAGGAAGGAATGAGGCCCCACTGGCCAGAGCTGGCTAAACTAAACGACTCTTCCTAAGAACTACACTTACCCCCTACGCTGGTTGAACAAACATGCCTTTTTTTGGATTCCAGAATGAATCTCATGCAGCAACAGAGCTCTACCATCACTACCTTTTTTTTTTCTCCCGCCTAACTCTGTATTTTCTGGTTTGAGCGTGGGCAGTAATTTATTTTCATTAATGACTGAAAGGTGGGGAATCTAGGTTTCCGGTGATCTCCATCAGGTGGCAAATGACAGAGACTTGGGTTTATCTGTCTTTTTTGTTTGTTTGTTTGACCTGGAAATGCTGATTATCTTCTGTTGTTGAAGTGTTGGTACAAACATCCTATAAAATGAAGAGAAACATGTTTTAGAAATAGTCTAGGCTGGCGACCAGATTGGACATAGAAAGAAGTGCCATCAGGCTCTTGCAAGGATGGACCTAATTTGCTATGAGCCAACTTGCTTAGACCCGGTTGAAGATTAACTGGAACCCAAAGAGGGGAAGGCCTGCCTACCTGCCCCTGTCAGGTTCTGGTGGGCCTGGGCTTGTGGTGGTCACCAGCCAAGAATACCTCTCCTTCAACAAGATCACATCACTCAGGAAACTGTCCCGGGCCTACTGGAAACGCAAACAACCTTTTGAGATCTACAGTGGCTGGACCCGTGAGCTTTTGTGTTCTGTTTATGTTTTATCTCTAGCCGAGATTATAAAACTGAAGCTGGTAGTTCTTTTTTATATGTGAAAATATTTTTTTTCCTTTTTTCTCCATGCAAGAGGAAGATAATGTCCCTTTTTCTCTCCTTGCAAAAGGAAGGTAATTAAATATTTTGTTTATCACATTCTGTATTTGTGGCTACCCCCTCCCTCTCCTCTCTCACCTTTCATTTTCTTTTCCTCCCCTCTCAAAAAAAACTTTTGCAGAATAATTAAAGATCTTTCATTTTGTGTGCACTCCACGGATAAACTAGTCAGATCAAAGTGGGAAAAAGTAATACATTACATTATAAAGGTACTTATATTTACTGGAGTACTTGTCTTGATTGGCATATAGAAGCACTCGTATAAATTTAAAATAATATTTGTTAAGGTTTAAAACAAATTTAAAAGTGGGGCCGGCCCAATGGCATAGTGATTAAGTTTGCGCACTCCACTTCGGCAGCCCGGGGTTTGCAGGTTCAGATCCCAGGTGCAGACCTACACACTGCTTATCAAGCTGTGCTGTGGTGGCGTCCCACATATAAAGTAGAGAAAGATGGGCACAGATGTTAGCTCAGGGCCTATTTTCCTCAGGAAAAAGAGGAGAATTGGCAACAGATGTTAGCTCAGGGCTAGTCTTCCTCACCAAAAAAAATAAATAAATAAAAATAAATTTAAAATTACTTCCAGAAAGGAGGAAAATCTAATTTTAGTGTTTTCAATGTGATGGTTCTTTAAGAAAACCCCTCAAAAGCTTGCTCAATCTGTGGTTCAGAGGAATAAAAAGTTTAACTCGCAGAAAAGTTAATACACTTGGGTATGGGTTATAAGATAAAAAGCAAAGGAATGCTTTGGGACTTCAAATAAAATTTTAAAAATTTTCAATACTTGTCTTATAAAGCATAAATTTATTTAAAAGTTTAAGAAATAGTCTTGTTCAAGGTGAAAATTTTAATTCAAAGCAATTATATTTCTTCCTGATTTTACCACAATATGAAAAATAATATTCTAGTTTACACCAAACTTGGGTTTATTTTATCATGGAAAGCCTAATAAATCTGAATGCTTTAAAGTTTTATGAGTCAAGAAAGATTTTGTTATCATAAAAATGTAAAACTATTTGCTCAACTAAATAAATTATAATAACTAATGTTCTTGAAAAGCGTTTACTATTGTTAAATGTTTATCATTCTATATATCATATATATGAAATCATGTACATATATGAAATCCCTATTTTATAAATCGAATTGAAATTCACGGAACATAAAATTCACCATTTTTAAGTGTATGTCAGTGGCCTTTAGTACATTCACGATGTTGTACAGCCATCACCTCTACCTAGTCCGAAAACTAGGTGGGGTTTTCATCACCCCAAAAGAAGACCTCATACCCATTAAGCAGTCACTCCCTATTCCTCCCTATCCTCGGCCCCGGGCACCACCAATCTGCTTTTTGCATCTGTAGATTTACTTGTTCTGGATATTTCATATAAATGGAATCATACAATATGTGACCTTTTCTGTCCAGCTTTCTTCCCTTAGCGTAATGTTTTTGAGGTTCATCCATGCTGTAGCATGTATCGGTACTTCATTCATTTCTAAAGCCAAATAATATTCCGTTGTATGGATACACCACATTTTGTTTATCCACTCATCCATGATAGACATTTAGGTTGTTTCCACGTTTTGGCTATTGTGAATAGTGCTGCTCTAAAGCTTCATGTACAAGAATTTTTTTGAGTACCTGTTTTCAGTTCTTTTGAGTACATATCCAGGAATGGAACTGCTGGGTCATATGGTAATTCTATGTTTAACTTTTTCAGGAACAATCAAATTGTTTTCCACAGTGCCTGCACCATTCTACATCTCCACCAATTAACTTTAAGACTTTGAACTTATAGTAAATCAAGCTTTTAGTACATATCTTGTATACCTGAAAACACTAGTTTTACTATACTCTTGCCATAATTTAGCAGGTTAAAATGGATGTATAAATGTACTACTTTAAGAATTTTTTTAAAAGATGTATTTGATTATAGAGAGATATGTGTGCAAGATGATAGACGTATTTTATTTGTTTTGTTTTAAATAAAACTGTTTGTACCAGAACATGAAAGAATGTAATAGAAGACAACTTTAGGATATACTGCAAATATGGAAAGAAAGAAAAAGTAAACTTAAGACCCTGGGCTTATAATGCCTGCATATAGTGAATTTGAAATGAGCAAAGAAATATGTTAAAAATTTTTGCAAAGTTGGCTCAGTGATAATCGATTTATTCATAAGGTAAAAGAGGCTTGTGCATCCTTTACTACAAATTGATACATGGATGGTAATCAAAAAGAGTAAAATAAGAATTTGGGTCTCTTTCTGTTAAAATGATAAGTTGATCCTTGAGTATATAGAATGCTCCTAACAAAAACAAAGAAAAAAGAGAAGAGTTAAATGGTGTTCTGTGCCCAGATATCAGTGGGTTCTCTTTCTTACTAAAATGCCCTGTAACTCGTTTTTGTCACACTTTTGAGTCAATTTTAACAAAACAGCTTGAAATAGAGTCCCAAATAATCATTTTTATGCATTGCTGTATTTCCTTTAAATATCACCCAAAACCATTTCTTGTTTTCAGGCATCTATGACTAATGCTCATGTCATGTCATGTCTCCTCTGATAACTGTTTTTGATATTGCCTTGCCTGAATTCAGGACTCAAAATCAGAACTCCAAAACTGTAAAGATATCTGTTATACCCACCTTATCTTTGGAGTTTCCCAGATGTCCATGGGGTATCCCAAAGATTTGATCTCTCACCTTTTTTTTTTTTTGTGAGGAGGATCAGTCCTGAGCTAACATCCAATGCTAATCCTCTTTTTTGCTGAGGAAGATTGGCCGTGGGCTAACATCCATGCCCTTCTTCCTCTACTTTATATGGGACACTGCCACAGCATGGCTTGACAAGCAGTGCATCGGTTCGTGGCCGGGATCCGAACCCGCGAACCCTGGGCCGCCGGAGCACAGCGTGCACACTTAACCACTGTGCCACCAGGCTGGCCCCGATCTCTCACCTTTTAAGAGATAATAAAAATGCACTATTACGTCCACAATATGAAAAGCCAGCAAGTCAAAAAGCTAAACCTCTCTGTATTAATCATATATAAATAAAATGTTACTAACATAAATGTTTCGGTAATTATGAAATTTTATGTCAGAAACATACTTATATTCATATACAAAGATGGGCACAATAGCTGTCAATAAATATATTGATTTGTAAAAAAGACATCTTGATTTCCTATATAAATATTCCAATCAACTGATGACAATCAGAATACACTTTATGGGATAAATTAAAGTCTCTGAGATTTGGCAATGCCATCCCTATTTATAACATGTTCTTACCCTCGGGATAAGCATTAACTAAATCCTTATAAATCAATTGTTTATTGTATCTCAATAGAAGAGTGTACTTTTCTGCATTCTGATATTGTTGGTTATTATAATAAAGTAACCACAGCCTTTGAGTCTTAATATCCGCAAGCACTTTCTGCTTTTCTCTTACACTCACCTAAAGGTCCTGCTATAAGAACAGAGCAGAAATTGAGCCTCTGAAAGAGACATCAAGAGCTTCGGTAAAGGACTGAACCAGAGGCTCGGGACAGCTGAAACTATGAGGACTAGACTCCTGGGCACAGGCCTCTCATTATAAGATGACATCTTCACCACACTCTGTGAGACCCTCAAGACACCAAGTCAGGATTTCCAGAACTTTCCCCTCCAAAAGCAAATGACTTCATGGAAGTAAACTGTTTAGTCTGAGATCAATAAAATAAATTCCCTGGAACTAAATGAATGGAATAAACTAATTTAACTGTGGCCGATGTTCTATTTCCAAAGCACATGTGAGGAGAACTCTTTTCTTCCTTCTTAATCCAGCACTGACCCTCAACTTAACAGGTTACACTTGTTCAAACTTGTATGAAACCCTCTTTATTTATTTATTTTTTTTTTTGTGAGGAAGATCAGCCCTGAGCTAACATCCACGCCAATACTCCTCTTTTTGCTGAGGAAGACCGGCCCTGAGCTAACATCTATTGCCAATCCTCCGCCTTTTTTTTTTTTTTCCTTTTTTCTCCCCAAAGCCCCAGTAGATAGTTGTATGTCAGAGTTGCACATCTTTCTAGTTGCTGTATGTGGGACACCGCCTCAGCATGGCCGGACAAGGGGTGCATCCGTGCGCGCCCGGGATCTGAATCCAGGCCACCAGCAGCGGAGCGCGCACGCTTAACCGCTAAGCCACGGGGCCAGCTCCTGGAATCCTCTTTAAATGGTATCTTGTTCCAGCTGAACCCTCAGGATTTGGGGAGAAATCCTATGAAAGATCTTAATATAGATTATAAATTAATAAATCATGAGGGAAAACTTAAGCTTATTCTATAAAAAGAATAAGATAAAACAATGGCAACAATGGCTAAATATTATTCCAAGTGCCTTTACTAGTTTCTTCACTCTCTGTAATCATGGTATTATTTGCTTAGGTTCAATAGGAACCTAACCAACCAGGGTACAATCGGATAAATCAAATCAAATCTATACCACCATCCCGACAGAAATCTCATCTAAGTAAGTAAGATAAGCCCAAGGACTACACCTTCACTTATGGAACAAGGCCTTCAGTGTCCTCCCACGAACCTGGTCTGCAACCTGCTCTGTGGCTTATGGAACCCCCTCCTCAAAGGTAGGCCACGAATGTTAACAAACAAGGGGATGTCACGGAAAGATGAGACCCTGATACGTTGTGATGGTTAATTTTATGTGTCAACTTCTCTGGGGCACAGGGTGCCCAGATATCTGGTAAACATTATTTCTGGGTGTGTCTGTGAGGTGTTTCCAGATGAGATTAGACTAAGGCAGATCCTTTCCCCAGTGTGGGTGAACCTCATCCAATCTGTTGATGGCCTGAATAGAACAAACAGGCTGAGGAAGGGAAAATTCTCTCTCTCTGTCTGACTGTTTGAGCTGGGGCATCAGTCTTCTCCTGCCCTCAGACTGGGACATAGACCATCTGCCTTCCTGGTTCTCAGACTTTCAGACTCAGACACCAGTGGCTCTCCTGGGTCTCCAGCTTGCAGACAGCAGATTGTGGGACTTCCCAGTCTCCATAATCGTGTAGCCAATTCCTTACAATAAACCTATGTATCTATCTCACCATCTATCTATCTATATACTTATCTATCATCTGTCTATCATCTATCTATCTATCTATCTGTCTATCTGTCTATCTATCTATCTATCATCTCCTGTTGGTTGTGTTTCTCTGGAGAACTCTCACTAATACAGACATCCAAAAGTTAGAGGTACTGTGGGCAAAGTCTGGTAGAAGTAAATTTCATGGTTCTTGGTTCCTGATCTCAGTGGACAAACTGACAAGGAAAACAAAATTCTTCCGAGACATAAAATTGATACCCCTAGGGGCTTTATGAGGCCTCCAGATAAAAGTAACTCTTAAGCCCTAATATCATGTTGCTCTAGTTTTTTTGAATGTACAACAAGAGGATGTTTGTGTATTAAACATTCATTACTCCTATGAAAACAAAACTCATCAGATAAAATGAAACATCATACTAACGATACTGAATCCGAAAATTACTAAGCATCTTGTGTGGTCGATTCCGCACCTCTGGGGCAGGAGCTTGACCAAAGGAGGGACTCTGGAAGCAAGACTGATACTTTGCTCCGCTTCCTTTATGATTAAGGATGTGACATACCACGGTCAGGAAACAGAAAAAAAAGAATTTACACTCTGAGATAAACCAAAAATAGTAGGGTCACTCTGTCTACGTCTGGTCTGCAAGATAATAAAAACATGAGGAATTCCTACAGACCTGAACTCCCTAAACAAAATATAGCTTTATCCTTGACTTTCACAATGCCAATGTATGTGCATACAATGATCGTGTGAAAAAGTTACTATTTTTCACGATAAACAAAAGAATATAAATTTGACCAACTTGTAATTCTGTGGTTTTTCTTCCTTTATTTGGTTCTTTACTTGGAGGGTCAGTCCTTTTGAAGTCCGATTCCCTTCACCTCTTTACAAGTTAACTTTTTCTTATTTCTTTTTTCTAAAGGCTTTTGTCTGTTGGTTTATCAAAACTTGAATATATTTTAATAACCAGGCACTCCCATAGATGAGGGTTTCTCTCTCATTCAGGGCATTTTTTCACAAGGCCGTGTGGCACTGTGCATCAGGAGAAGGGGCTGCCCTGGCTGTTGCCTCCTTCTCCCCTCCCAGAGGCACCAAAGCCACAAGCTTGAGAGGTCACTGCAAAGGGAACGCACAGGTCACCTCAGTTGAGGGCTATTTAGCTATTTGGGGCTGCTGGTCTGCAGGGAAAGACTGTGCAAAAGAAGATCTGTTCACTTTACAGTTACCAAATGTAAGGGGACCTTTTGTGCCACTTGCTTAGGGACGCGGCTTTTCTCATTGTGCAGCATCTGTGAACTCCGCTCTGAGCATCCTTCATCTCATTACATTTCCATAAGCTCTCGTCCCAGTTATGTTCAGGAAGCACAGCCCCTGGTCCCTGGGAATGTGCTAAAAGAGAAAAGGAATAAAACTGCGCTGCTATTCTTGGTCAGCTTAATGGCGAGGAGCTTCAGATTCTCTATAAAATGAGAGAGATTCAATTGTGTGAGGTCACCAGGTCACAATCTCCCCGAGAACACTGCTATTTGGAGCAAAACATCCTTCTCAGAGGGGTCCTTAAAGTTTAATAACATCAGTCAACTGCAGCAAGACCCTGTGAGAGCACAATCCAAAAATGAGCCTCTGGGCACCGTCTATTATGGAGGCACTCCAGCCTACCTGTGTGCAATCTTAGATCATCAAAGGTGACATTGAATGCTGTCTCCTAAATTTCCCTCACAGCCTTAACCACCCTGTGATTTAGCCAATAGCAGTTCTGTGGCTGGCAGGGAACAAAAGGCCACCTTCACAAGGCTGGAGGAAACGCTTATACAGTCCCAGGAAGCAGAGAAGCACACAGTAAAAACTACACCACATAAAGAGCGTTTGCTTACTTGCTGTGGCATGGTGGGGTTGTTGTGTCCCTCATGCCATGCTGTCAGATATTTTTATACAGACCTTCTTTTTTAGTTTAAAGAATTTACATGTTATGATATCTGTCCTCTTGACACTCAACAGCAACCTCAGTAAAAGTGAAATAAGTGCCAAAGGAAGGGAAAAGCACCTCCTTCAAATTGCTGTCCACCGATGCTTACCATTGAGTGGAAAGGGCAGACACAATGAGTATATGTTGTTAAGAGTCCACTGATATGGAAGCTCAAGAACAGGCAAAATTCATCTATGGTGATAGGAATCGGGAAGTGGTTGCATCTGAGTGGCGAAACTGACCAGGAGCCCAGGGGTGAAAGAAATGGTGGTTGTTTACATGGGTACATATATGCATATGCAAAAATTCATCAGGTTTTACTGTATCACATCTTATTGTATGATATGGTCTGAACGTTTGTGGGCCCCCCCCAAATTCATATGTTGAAACCCTAACTCCCAAAGATGGTGGTATTAGGAGGTGGGGCATATGGGCATATGGGAGGTGATTAGGTCCTGAGGGTGAAGCCCTCATGAATGGAATTAGTGCCCTTATAAGAGAGACCCCACAGAGATCTCTAGCCCCTTCTACCCTGTGAGGACACAGAGAGAAGGTGCCATCTATGAACCCAGAAGAGGGCCTTCACCAGAATGTGACCATGCTGGCACCTTGATCTTGGATTTCCCAGCCTCCAGAACTGTCAGCCATAAACTTCTATTGTTTATAAACCACCCAGTCTGTGGTATTTTCTTATTGTAGCCTGAATGGACTAAGACGCTATACATAATTTATGCCTTGATTTTTAAAAGTTTTTTAAGAGCCACTGCCTACACACATGAGCTCTAAAGCTGTGGCTAAGAAGACCACTCTCTACCACCAAGGGCTAGCGTCAGACCCTGTTCCCTGCCCCTTCTCTCACTGGATGGGCCCAATAAGGCCCAGTGTTGCTTGTCGCCCCTCACAGTCGGGTAGTGTCCTATTGTCCATTTTCCCCGTATTTCCCCCAGGTAGAAATACTGGGATGCAGCCAGGGTGCACACTTCTCTGTGTGCTCACCCAGCAGGACAGTATTTTTTTCTCCTTGTGACCCAAACCCTGCAGTGTGGTTGCCATCAAGATGAGGGACATGGTCCGGCATCTCCCTGCAACTTCGGTCCCTCTCACCATTCCCATATAGAAACGAATGCCCCAGCCTGGTGTGCAGTCTGACCCGCAGACCACTCACTGTTTCTGCCTCTGCAGCATCCCCTGAAGCATGCCCCACCCACTTTGCTGTCTGTTTTATTCAATTCATTTTCCTTTGTTGATCATAATATCTGTGTGCTAATTGGTGCCCCGTTTATGAGTCACTGAGCGTGATGGGACCTGACGTGGAATATGAATGCAAAACCCTTAGTCAAATCACAACCAGAATCAGACCTCAGCCTTCCCAGCTTATTCCTGGTGTGCTGATAGACAACTTCTTCTCCCCATCAATCTCGCCTGCCAGGGTAGTGACTCATGCTCTCTGATTTGATTTGCGTTTTCCCTTATTGAGTTTCAGACTAGGCAAACATAACAGTACAGAGAAGCTATCAGTCCATGAGGCATTGGGATTGGGATGCTTAAGCAGAAAAGAGGTAAATTTGAAGATGTCCTTTGCCAAGCTTAGAAGCACAGCTATAGTGAAGGATAAGCACTATTATAGATTTTCACTTTAGTGGGGTGACATTTTTAAATGGGAACAGAGGAATTTTTTCCATTGGCTTCCTTCTATTGGCAAGATCACTTGCAACCCCTCTGAGATCCGAGGGAAATAATCACCTGTGTTTTATTTTTGCCTCATCCTATAGACCAGTAGCAAAGGAAACTCTGCATTTGTGCTCCCTGGAGACCAGACAGTGTTCTCTGAAACCTGACCTGCGCCTTCAGAGTGCTGGCACTGGGTGTGAGTCTCAAAATCGTATTTTTCTCTCTAAATAATTGTCCTTGTCTATGCTCAGTCAGGGGTTTGCTCTCATAAAGCCCCAGGTTTAAATTAAAATCCAGACATAAAGGAAATACCACTCATTTCTAACCACTTAAATATCATGGCTTTGTGTGTCCACATTAATCCTGTTCCTAGGCTAGGCAGGGTCAAGCATTTTATTTTTTATTTATATCAGAGTTTTGTATTTGCAAACTTGATTTACATTATTTTAGTTCTTCAGCCCTCATGGCATCTTTGAAATCAGAGCAGAATTATATTTCCATTTCACAGGTGAAATAAACAAAGTCAAGGTCATCCAGCAAATTCATGTCTGAGAAAGCATTTTAGAAGCTAGGGCTTGAATTGACAATTCATGTCATCATTTCTTAAGTTTTATCAAATACCATGGTTTCATATCCATCATTTCCCCATCAGACCCCCGAAGCATTGTTGGGAATGTCACTCACTGTGACTCCATGGATGCTGGAAGGGGCGGTGACCCTACCAGAAGCGCAGGGTCCCTCAGGGTGGACCTCAAGGACCCTGAAGAGAAACACCTGGAATGACCAGCTTGACTAGTTGTATAGTGATCGGCCCTGTCCCTGGCATTCCGCAGACATTGCTTACAGCTGCATTTAGCAAGACCCTGAAAGGTTCTGTGCTTTAGATTCTCCTTCCATGCCACAGGCCAATTCTTTTTGCATTTATCTATCACTCAAGAAAATGTGAGGACCCACGACATTCACTGTCTCTGCTGTATAGGGTTAAATATGACAGACATGGGGCATTTGCTTGGACCCACATGAATATTTATTTCAACCAGAGGATCCTGCTGAGTTCCCCTAAAACATTCTCTCCTGCTGAAGTTCCAAAAATTCTTCCAGGTGGGTTAACGATAATATTCTCAATGGCTTTAAACAAGAAATAGCCCCTCCGACAAAGAACGAACTTACTCAACACTCCTTGGAGACAGCGTTACCTTGAGCAGCCAGTCACCCTCTTTCTTGATCAGAAAAGAGCCACACACTGTTCTGTGAAGAGACAGAAATTCTATCAGCTAAAAAGTAGGCTGGAAAACTAGTCTGAGTCCCAAATCCTTTTTTAAACTTGTCAGTTGGTTCCGAGACATTACCTACTGCTATTCCGATCCCTAATCGAGGTGCTTTCTGCTATACAACAAATGAACTAAAACTCCTGAATTGGTTCCATTTCCTTTAAAGTCTGCTCATTACTAAGAAGTACCAATGCTCAAGCTTATTAAAATCAGAGTGTGGGCTGCTTATAACCTGGGGCTAAGTCAGTTCACTGTAAGAGAACTCAATTTGCATGTTCTCCAGCCCCACAGGATTTTCCCTCAACTCTTCCGAGGAACTTGAGCAAGTCTCCACTCCTTAGCTAGAAGCCTTGTTACTGTGAGCTCACCAGACACAGGAGGCGGGGCAGGATTTTCATCCCTGGACTCATGAATCATCCTCGCTGCACATTCTCCCCAGTCTCAGCAAAACCCAGGCTCCTTCCACTGCCACGAGGCTGTCTCTTAAATACAAATAATTCTCCACTTTTGAAAAGTTCATTTTAAAGCAATTGTTACAAATGCAGAATGCATCCCCACTGTCCCTCTCTAAAACAATACCAGCCCTGGATCCAAAAAATTGTTATTCTTACAACTAGACAGCTCTGGCCCACTGTCACTGTCATGACAACCATTATGGGGCAGAAAGATAAATAAACGTTCGAGCTTTTAGAGACTCTAAGTGTTTAGAGGAACGAAAAGCAGGCAGTTTGGGGCAGTAGATACCAGGGGAGAGGGATTGGCTAGAAATAACCTGCCTACATGTTGAATGGCTTAACTGGTCGAAATTATCCTCACTCACACCGCCTAGATATATTCACTGGAGTAGACATGGGAAGACCACTTAGAGGACTACAACAGGAGACAAGTGCAAGATTAGGGAAATGGGGCGGAGTTGGAGGGAAGGGACAGATCTCAGAGCTATGTAGGAGATAAACTTGGCAGGACTTAAGTGAGACGTGCTGGGGAGGCCTGAGCATTTTGGATGGAGAGGGAAAATTAGTAACTGGAGCATGGAACACTCTGAGCTCTGGGTCCCGGGAAAGGGGCCAGAAGAGAGGAAGAGTAGAGGAAGAAATGAATCCCTTTCCTGTTTTTAGAGTAAGATTGGCTGTGAAAAGATTTCATAACTACTAAATTTTGCCTTTGCTGCTGTTCTACATCCTTCCACTGCCCAGTCACTCTTCATCCAGACAGTACCTGCTTTCATTTCTCATGGGCTGCAAATTCTAGAATCAGAAAGAAACAGATGGCACAACCTAACACCTTTATTTTCAGCTGAGGTTCAGAGGAGAAAATACTGCCCAAGATTTTTCATGTTGTTGTTTTGAATAAACAGTAAATTTATTCCTCCAAAATGTATTCCGTTGAACACTAGTCCCAGGAGACACTCTTCAAATGTTTGGTAAAATAAACTTGTTAAAAAATGCATACTATAATGGCCAACAGACACATGAAAAGATGTTCAAAATCATTAACTATCAGGGAAATGCAAATCAAAACTACAATGAGATATCACCTCACGCCCATCAGAATGGCTACAATTAACAAGACAGGAAACAACATGTGTTGGAGAGGATGTGGAGAGAAGGGAACTCTCATACACTGCTGGGGGGAGTGCAAACTGGTGCAGCCACTATGGAAAACAGTATGGAGATTCCTCAAAAAATCAAGGATAGAACTACCATATGATCCAGCTATTCCATTGTTGGGTATTTATCCAAAGAACTTGAAAACACCAATGCGTAAAGATACATGCACCCCTGTGTTCATTGCAGCGTTATTCACAATAGCCAAGACTTGGAAGCAACCTAAGTGCCCATCAAGGGACGAATGGATAAAGAAGATGTGGTATATATACACAATGGAATACTGCTCAGCCATAAGAAACGATGAAATCCAGCCATTTGTGACAACATGGATGGACATTGAGGGTATTATGCAAAGTGAAATAAGTCAGAGGGAGAAGGTCAAATACCGTATGATTTCCTTCATTAAGTAGTAGATAATAACAACAATAAACCAACACATAGAGACAAAAAAAAAATGCGTACTATAGTCCCCTTTCGGATATTCACGATGCTCATCAGCATATTAAAGGCTCAGAGAAGTCCTGCAGCAGAGAAACTTCTAAATCTATTTTACCTAACGTGATCTTTCTTATCCTAACACCTGCTAAAGCACGTAGCTTAGGAAACTCATCCTCAGACCTGC
This sequence comes from Ceratotherium simum simum, assembly GCF_057802395.1. NCBI lineage: Eukaryota > Metazoa > Chordata > Mammalia > Perissodactyla > Rhinocerotidae > Ceratotherium > Ceratotherium simum. Next base: position 49,112,687 of record NC_141913.1, read on the forward strand.
ACTATCATTTCTATATTCTGACTGCATCATGGCCAGAAGTTTCTCCAGCTTGTCCCCTCCTTTTCGGCATTCTCCCTTGAGTCTTAGTCTCCAGGGTTCTCTGTGGCTCCTGCCTCAGATTCCTACCCAGGGCTCTCTCATCCCCTCAAATGTCCCATGCTTCACAGTCACTCAATTGCTCTTTAGTTGCTTTCAAATCACAAGTTCATTGATCCAGTACAACCAACACCAGCTGTAATAGAAGAAAAGCCAGCTGCATAAACCAATTCATGCTAAAACATGAATGACGAATAGCTTGCAATATCCTCCCTTCAGAAGACACATCTTATCACAAACACTCTCTCATCGTTGTGATCTTTAGTGAACCCACACATTTTAGGCTGTCCTTCCCTACCCCAGCAAAGCCAATCTGTGTGAGTAGCACAGGGATAACTGTTCATATTCTTCAAGTCACATTGTCCGTGGGGAGGAAGGCCACAAGGAACAGGGCCTGTGGGGCCAGATTGCTTAGGAATCAGGTGTTTGTTAACATATCTTTTTGTGACATGTTGACTTCTATGAAGTCCTTAAAACCCTGCAGAAAGATGAATGGTATTCGTGAAGTAATTACATAATAATACACAAGGCAATGCTTTGTCCAGCGTCTTTTTATCTGGGATGAGACAAGTATCGTCATCTTCACCTTTCACTAGTGTTTTGGGGGCTTGCATCGGCTTACATTGATTCCCTCCCTCTCTTGCTTCTGTAACACACCCTTGGATCTTTTCACTTTGTTTAGCTTTTGTTTTTTCATTCCTCAAGCCTGTCATGAATGTGACCCAGCTTAATCAGCTTATCCTGGTTTCCCGGGGCTTCCTTTCTGTCTGGCTGGATTAGAGAAAATCTGCAAGGTGTTTTTGCTGACCGCACATTGCACCTTTTGCTACAAAGGACTCCTTGGCCGTTCTCTTGAAATTGGCTGGGGCAGGAGTAGGGGCGCCGGAACGGGGCCATGGCCTTGGGAAGCATCTGCGGGGCCACCTTCCATGCTAAGCCAACGGCCTCTCTTCTGGGAAGTGACATTGTTCAATTTCTTCCCATCAGGAATTCTTGATCACCAAGCAGATTGTCTGGGACCCCTATTGTTTTTAGTAAGAATGTTTCCTTCCCTCTATCATTGGACAATATGCCTTAACCTCTCACTGTCCGTGGCTGCTTTTGTTCCTATAAGCTTTTGTGACTTTCAACCAACCCCCACCTAATTCTTCCACTCCAGTCTTTGATGCTCTGACAGTAGTGCCAGCTGCCTCTAAGATTTCCCTCAGGGGCTGCAATTAACCCCCACTATCTCTCTCTGTCTCTCTTTCTCTCTTTGTCTCTCTCTGTATCTCTCTCTCTCTCTCTCTCTCTCACACACACACACACACACACACACACACACACACACACACGACCAAGTGTCAGACCGCACTTTGGGAAACACTCTTAGAAATATTGCTAGTATCTGGTGTAATTTAAGTGGAATGACAACATCTGAAAGTGTGACAGTGTTCCTGGAAACAGAAGATCCTACTGTTGCCAACAGTTTGAAATCTTCAAGGGCTCACATTTTTCAAGCTGCTTTGCCAAACAGCTAAAAATGATGCAAGTCTGCATTATTTCAAGTTGGATTTTCAAAGTTCTTTATGAGAGGGGTTACTTGTGGCCCATGTCCCAATGGATGGGAAAATGCCAGCAAAACATGTTAAAAATGTCTATATAGCTTAGATATTGAAGGGGAGACCAGGTTAATCAATTCCAAGTATAAATCATCCCCACTAGCAATTTTATTGCTCTTCGCCTGGAAGAACACTGCCTTAAACTTCTCCGGGATTGGCCTAAACAGAACACACAGAGCTTTATTAGTCAGTGGATTAGGGCCGCATGAGAAGAGCTGTGGGTTTTCTATGAGGTGAGCCAGTGTTGGTATTGGGTGCAGAGTTAATATGTATAACTACAAAATGTAGCCTGAGGGGAAAGGGCCAGTCCAAATATAAATACCATTCTAAAAAAGAAAGCCTCAAAGGCCTTCTATCTTAGCTCTGATTCTTTGCTCTCGTCCTATCCTCTCAAGAAGGTAATTGTTTGTCTTTTCATTTTCCAGTCATGATTGGTTCAAGCCTAAAGAAATGACTTCTGTTTCCATTTAGTTGAGCTTGCTGGAAGTTACGCATACATGGACAGCCCTGGGAGTAAGGAACAGGAAGTTCCATGGCCCCTTTTGAGAGAAGACAGTTGGTGTCAAAATTGGACAGTGAGGGCCTGCAGAAGGGTGGACTGAGCAGGAGAGGTTTTGCCTACTTGTCCCTCCAATGCCTGGCATGACCCACATCCCCACCAAATTAGAGGGTGGACTGAACTGGGAAATACAGTGCCCCCAACCTCCCTCTAGTCCTTCACCATGTCTACACTCCTGGCATCAAAGGCCATAAGCAATTCTCCCATCTCCTTACTAAAAACTGATTCTCTGATCATTCATTCATACAACAACAAGGGCCTAGGCATATGGGGGAGGTGAAATATTTCAGATAGCAAAGCCTAAAATAAAGAGAGAAGTGGTGTAAAGGTAATTCTTAAACACTGGATCTTCTGGATCTTAGTAATCCAAGGCACTAAAGGAAATTTCCAGTGCCCCTCACTTTGAGCTACAGCTGTGGGTTATCAGAGGTAACTTACCTAAGAGCTGTCTTAGATTGGTCTTGTGAATGATGGTAGTTTCTTATTATAAAAGGAGGGAATTAGACTAGATAATTGTTGATCTTTCCGACTCTGCCATGTTCTAATTCCAGGGAGTTTTAAGGTTTGAGTCCAGCTATAGGAGGACTTTTCATAGGCTTGGAAACAAAGCAGGTTGCCAGCCAGGGAGACATGGCTAGGGATAAGCCCTAGGAGGCAGGCAAGTCTATAGTCCATGGAGAGGCTCCAAAAAACAGAGCCCTTACCAGCTCACTCAATACTCCACCTGGTCCTAGATGATGTGACCAGGTATATCTAGGTGTGGTGGCCAGTCCCCGAGACGGCCCCAGTGATCCCAGGCTCCTGGCTTCACATCTTGTGCACACCCCATCCAGATGAATAGGGCTGGTCTGTGCAACCAAGAGGATGTTACAGAATTGATGGTCTCTGACTTCCATGCTAGGTTATAAAAGATGTCTTATCTTCTGTCTCTCTGCTGAATCACTTGCTCTTGGAGAACACAACTGCCATGTCATGAGGACACTCAAATACTCCTGTGAAGAAGTCTACATGGGGAGGAACTGAGGCCTGAGGTCAACAACCAGCATCATTTTGCCAACCCTGTGAGTGAGCTTTCTTGGAAGTGGATCCTTGAGGCCTAGCCAAGCCTTCAGATAACTGCAGCCCTGGCCAACATCTTGACTGCACTGTCGTAAGAGACCCTCGGCAAGAACCACCCACTAACGTGCTCCTGATCCACAAAACTTGTGTGAGATAACAAATGTCTGCTACTGTTTTAATTTGCTAAGTTTGGGGACAATTTGTTCTGCAGCAATAGATAACTAATAGACCAGGTATATTACTAAATACAAAATCACTGGTGACTGCAGGTCAGAAACATGGAGAAGCCTTTACACGTATAGACTTGCTCTGAAAACCTGGAAATAACCATATGATTCTGTGATTGCCTTCCACTGAGTCTGGGGGTTATTTTCTCTTCTCAGGATTTAACTGTGATAAGATTTAGCGGGTAAGGGGAGAGTAACAGTGCCAATCTACATTATAGGGTGCAGGCGAGTAGAAAGCAATAAGGGAAATGTAGGGTCAGCTGAGGAAAGGATGATGCAGTCCATCTGTTTTCCATAATCAATGTCATGGGTAAATTTTCTCAACCAATTCTCTACCTAATGTCTTAGGCACCTGGAAGGGGAGCTGAACTTCCCAAAGGTAAGTCATTCTTAAGCATCCCCAATGCACCCCTTGGCTTTATAAGGTAATTAGCTTTACAAGAAATTCTACAAAAGTTATCCACCCCAGTTATCAGTCAGTTTAACCCCTAAAGTCTCCTGAAATGGTGTCAATAAAAGCTGTTAAAATAATGACTTACTTCACCTTTTTAACCCATGCTATTTTGAAAATTTTAGAGTGTTTACAAATGTTCATCCCAGTGTAATCAAAAGTATGTTGATTTTATCTGTGTGGTATTATTGAGTTAATTTACTCATTGGGATCAATCTCATTTCCAAAGATTCCCTGGGCCTGCCCAGAGGCACAGAATGTAACTGACACTTGCGCAAATAGCAGCAAAAAGGCTGCGGCCATGTTTAGTTTGGTGCTGTCTGGACTGCAAAGTCACCCAGAGTTTTGGCTTCAGCCCCACAAGTAATTTTCCCAAACACAGACCAAGGAATTTCCCCCAAAAGATTAAACTCCAAATGGAAAAATAAATATTGAAAATAAGAAGGGGGAAAAAATGTAGTCCCTACTCCCAAAGAAGACTTATAAAAATCAATGCCAAGTATTCAGTGAAAACCCAGCACACCAAAATGTTAGGAAAAGGTGTAGAAGGATGCATAAGTCTCAGTGAAAGAATAGGGATCCTGAAGAGACCTCTTTACACAACTACTTTGCCAATAATTTTTGTAGATTTTATTAGTTTCCATTTATAACACATGAAAATTAGGAGTGAGATGTAGGCCTAAATGGTTTTGCTCAGCTTTCTGGTTCTTTGGTGCCTGGTTGTGACCTGACAGGAATGGGCGGCGCACAAGGCAAACGGAAGTCCCCAAGAGGCATCCAACAGCTGACAGAGCTCCAAGGACATCCTGGTTGACCAGCAGTTCACAGCACTCACTAATTTGATCACCTGACACTGATAACATCTTGTGTTCCTAACAAGTGGGGGCGTCCATAGGTACGCAGTAATAACCATCAGAAATGGGGCACGCTTCCTCGAAATTCGATAATAATTAATGCTTTTGAAATTGCAAAAAGAGGTTGTGCTCACAAAGTGAGGAGCTAAAACTGGATTATTTGTAAGCACAGATGGATTGTTTTTCTGATTATGGTTTAGCTGTCCATCACCAGGTGCCCCAGCTTTGTGACCTAGATAAGCAGGAATAATGTGCGTGCACGTTATTATAGGCGGGTACCATGTGGGGTGGGGAGGAGACTGCAGAGATGGCTTGTAAACTCCCTGAGGAAAAACTACTTTTGAGTTAAAATGGATCTAGTCCAAATTGGACCATTGAATCAACTGTTCTCTTTGATCCTTTTAGGTGTTGAAGCCCAGCAATTTGCCTCTAGGCAAAGCTAAAGCTAGAATCCTAACCACTTTTACATACTTATAATTTTCTACAATTCAATTTGTCGAAAGTCAGTTTACTTGCTAGGCTTCCCTGCCTGTATTTCACTACTTCTCCCTTTCAAACAAACCCAACAGGGATCTGCAAGAGCGAATTACCCCAGGGCGCCTCGTCCTGAAGCATACCACGCAGATGGACAGCAGATCCTGAGAACAAGCGGCAACCCTGCCAAAGTGCCCAGTATTGAAGAGGAGACATCTCCAACAATATCAGGTGGAGATACTGATGTAAAATTCACTCTCAGGGAATAAAGGATGTCAACCTCTTTTCTAGATACTGGTATAGATGGAAGAATAAGAAAAGGCGGGATGAGGGAGTGGAAGCTCTCTCTAGGTGCCCACAGGATGAAGGGGAGGGCCCCAGAGAGGTCGTAGGATATAGGAAGGAGAGAGTTAAGAGCAGCCCAGACAAATTTTACTTTGCTCCACAATTTTGCCGAGGGCAGAATTGAATCTGAATGCAGCAGCCTGCAGGGGACATGCTGATCTGTAACCTATGTTCAGGGCTCCTCTGTGCTCCCTCTCCTAGTTTTGTGGATGACATCATTGACAAGTCATCTTCAATTACGTCAGGAGTTTCAGGGACATAGAGAGATATCAACAGAATCTAGACGAGACTGAAAGGTAATGCTCCTTGGGATCCATTCCCAGTTCTATCACTGACTCATAGGGTGACTTTATTATTCCCATTGTTATTAGGGCTATTTTATTGAAGATTGATAAAACACTGAAGATTTGGAGGTCAACCCAGGACCTCTCCTTGCTTAGTATTTAAATTAAATGCATAACTTTCTTTAGGATACAGTTAAAGAGAAAGGTAGATGTGAAGCTTATAACATCTTAGAGAAGTGGAGTTGGAAATTTTGACGAATTTCCCTCATTTTAAAACGATTTTTTTTTAAATTGAGGTAAAATTCATATAACATAAAATTAACCATTTTAAAGTGATCAATTCAGTGATGTTTAATACATTCACATCACCTTTATGTAATTCCAAGACATTTCCAACCCTCCAAAGTAAAACCTCGTACCCAGTGAGCAGTCACTCTCCAGTCCCCTCTCCCTCCAGTCCCTAGAAACCACCAGTCTTCATTCTGTCTCTATGGATTTGTCTATTCTGGATATTTCATGTAAATGGAATCATAAAATATGTGACCTTTTGTTTCTGGCCTCTTTCACTTAGCATATGGCTTTTGAGTTTCATCCATGTTGTAGCATATTAGTACTTCAGTCATTTTTTTGGCTGAGTAATATTCCATTGTTTGCATATACCACAATTTGTTTATTCATTCATCTGTAGACGGAAATTTGGGCTGTTTCCACCTTGGGCTATTGTGCTCACCCCTTTTAAATTTATATCCACCACTCCCCACCCCCACCCCAAACTTTCTCTTTCCCTTTCTTCGTTGTACATCCTTCCCTTTGGAAGACACACATTATTGTTAGCTTACCTCTAGGGGATTTCTGGAGGGCTGAGAACAGAAGAGAGGGTTGTGGGTCAGAAAATAAAGAAGGAGAGAAGAGTTTGGGAAAGAACGAAGATGGAAGAGATGGATAAAAGGAAAATTAGCAGACATACCCAGCTGGAGCAGGAAGCACAGGAAACAGGTTGAGAAGAGGGATTTCTTGGTAAGTGGTCCATCTCTGTCCAGAGGGGTCAGAAGTGTCCTCAAAGAGATTGAGAAGGCTGATTGAATGCTCACTTATGCTTTTTCTTCGGCTGCCCTCAGGAGAATATTATCCTAAAGTCTGGTGTTTTAAACAGATATCAGGAGCTTTTTCCCCCAGGTTTTTCTAAGTATTATTAGTCCAGATATTTTCATGAAAGAATATCAGTTTAAATCCGTTTTAGTCCTAAAACAATCTTTTGGAAGGATGATTGAACATCAGAAAAGGATTTCAATTATAACTAATTGAAGAAAATATTGGTATCTCTTTTCTTTGAGGTTTCCCTGTTAAAGAAATTGTTTAGTTAATGTTAGACTAATGACCAACTATTCCTGCTACTGTGATGATGGCTCTCATTCATCATTTGTTAAAAAAGGAAATGGGGAAAAATGACTTCAAAATAAGCCAAACCAAATAATCGGCTCATAAAGAAAAGCAAGGTGCCTCTGTGACTGTGACTTGTGTATTTTCTTTTTTAATTAACATTGAAAGAGATGAGATGTGAAAAAACGGGGCAAGGGAAAGTACATGTTTTTCTTCCTTTTTACCAACATGTGTATTACTGAACCCAGTTCTATTTCCCCAAATTGTTTAAAATATTTGTGAAAATACTGTTTTGGTGGTATAAGATCAGAAGGCCCTACATAATTAAGCAACTCAGTCTGTCAGCCTGCCTGGAAACCAAGATTTACATACAACACTTCCTGCAGCCTGGAATTCCTTTTCTCTTGTCAAATTTACTTCTTTTTTTTTTTTTCTTTTTTTTTCCTTTGCCTTTAAGGTCATGAGTGCTTTAAAAGCAAGCAGTGAGTGAAACTGGTCACTAAGTAGAGGAGAGCACCAGAGACAGCAGAGTTTAAATAATAACATTCATTTGATGGAACGAAGTCCAAAATACGAATCAGAAATAAAACCAGACAAAAGAATCAGGTGTTAATTACAATTTAATACCCTAGAACCCCATTCTAGTCCTGAGCAGTGTTTTTCTTTTCCATTGTCAGTGTGTGTGTGTAAAACTTTTATATAATTTTAAAATTACCTCTGGCACATGCCCAAATGAGAAGCCCAAATTCTCTGCTGCAGATCAGAAAACAGACACAGTAGCAATTTTTGACACTAAGAAAGATACAGTAGTAATCTTTGCTTTAAAAGATACAGTAGCAATCTTTGATGCTAAAAGGATACAGTAGCAATCTTTGATGCTAAAAAAGATACAGTGGCGATCTTGAAGGCTTTCATTGGTAATTCTATATCTCAACAATCTGACATCAAAATCCTATGAGCTCTTCTCTCAACATCCCGGGAGAAGGAGGCAAGTGATAGAAGGATTCCATATGGACAGTATTACACCTTCTCATGGGACAGAACATGGGTAGCAAACAGCAGGATCTGTTGGTTCTTAAGCCTAAAATCAGAATTTAAATTCCAAGGAGATGATATAAAAGAGGTCATTAAAAAAAGACATCTAAACCACAGGAAAAGTGGCTGACGGCCAGCAAGATCTGAAACAGCGATTTTCAAAGGTCGGTCCCTAGACCAGGCATGCTAGCAGCAGCATCACCTGGGAACCTGTCACAAATGCAAAGTCTCAGCTCCCACCCCAAACTGACTGAATCAGAAATTCTGGGAGTGGGGCCCAGTTGGAACTGTGTTTTAGCAAGCCCTCCAGGTAATGTTGATGCACGCTCCAGTTTGAGAACTATTGATGCAAAATTAAATAGATTGCTCTCGACTTGATATCTGGGTTCTTAAAGTAATGATTTGTGTATTTATTCAACTGAAGGATGCTCTTTTCATCAGGAGTATTTGAACGTCGAAAGCAAGTCTACAGAACCTGCCAGAACAATCAGTTGTTTTGACTTTTTTGTTATCCAGGACCAAGAGTGTTTCCATGAGGATTTTTGGAAGCACAAAAGTCATCTACACATTGTGAGAAGGAAAGGAGCCAAATGATTTAATGGGGCTAGAAAGGGCTTTTCTCCTGGGACAGCTGCCATTGGAGGGGTGACCTGTAGCATTTGCATATTAAATATGGCCATTTTTTCTCTCGCCCAGCAGTTGTGGGAAAACAGTGAAATACAGACAGAAATATCCTGGGCCAGAGAAAGGGCTTGTTGTCCCAAGTGGGGAAGTTTTTATAGCAATACTTGGCTTTGGTTTTTGTTTGTTTGTTTGTTTTTTCATTTAATGGACTGATTTTAAAATATATTTTTTATAAGTAACATTTTGGAGAAATTTAGGAAAATCTTAAATGTAAAACAAAGCAAATAATTTTTCATAATCTCACTACACAGATATAACAACTGTTCAAACTTTTATGAGATTCTTTATAGCCTTCTTCCTATTGCTTTTTTAAAATTTAGAACAAGTTTTTTTTTTTGGACACATTTTTTTCCAGCTTTATTGAGATGTATTTGATATATAACATCGTGTAGGTTTAAGGTGTACAATGTGATGATAATTTGATACATATATATATGGCAAAATTATTACGATAAAGTTAGTTAACACGTTACTGATAGTTAATTCATCATCTTACATAGTTACCAGTGTGTGTGTGTGTGTGCGCGTGTGTTGAGGACTTTTAAGATCTACTCTCTTAGCAACTCTCAAGTATACAATACAGTACTGTTAACTATAGTCACCATGCTGTACATTACATCCCCAGTACTTATGCATCATATAACTGGAAGTTTGTACCCTTTAACCATGTTCACCCATTTTCCTCTGCCCCTCATCCCTAGCAACCATCAATCTATTGTTTCTATGAGTTTGGGGGTTTTTTTAGATTCCACATATAAGTGAGATCATGCAGTATTTGTTTTTCTCTGTCTGGCTTATTTCACTTAGCATGATGCCCTCGAATTTGATCCATGTTGTCACAAATGGCAGAATTTCCTTCTTTTTTATGGCTGAATAATTTTCCATTGTAGATATATATACCACATTTCTTTATCCATTCATCTGTTGATAGACACTTAACGTCGTTTCCATGTTTTGGCTATTGTAAATAATATAGCAGTATTTTGGCTATAAGCTATCACTTTCTGTCTAAAACAATACAGGCAGAATAAATAGCCCCCTCTCAGCTACGGAAAACAGAGCAGTAGACACACAACAACAAAAAGTTAGAAAAGAATTGAGAAATACATTCCTAAAGATGAGCAGGAAAAAAGTAGAGAGGAGCCGTGACAAAGCTTCCGAACTTGTGGTCAGGAGGCCAAGGTCAAGTCCCTTAGGGAACCATAAAGCCTAGGAGTTATCTTTAGAGAACAGAGAGATGAGTAGAAGGGGCAGGGCTTAAGAACAGTACAAGAGAGAACCTCAGTTTAGCCCAGCCTGGTGGAAAGTGAAATAAAGGGAATCTGAGCTACAGTGCAGAGTGAAGTTTCCAAGAATCGTTTCTATAGCCGGACAATGCACAGAGATGCACGGGCAAAACAAATGAAAAACAACAGCAGAGACAATGACAGCATCAGTTAAAGCAGTTATCCTCAACAGAGGAGAATATTTTGCCCCCTAGGCGATATCTGGCAATGTTTGGAGACATTTTTGGTTGTCACAACTCAGGAGAGTGAGTGCTACTGGCATCTACCAGGTGGAGGCCAAGGATGCTGCTAATCATTGTACAAGGCACAGGACAGCCCCCACAAAGAAGTATCAGGCGCCCAATGGCAATAGTGCCAAAGTTGAGAAACCCTAAGTTAAAGCACTGGAAATAGATTTTCACATGTAAATATGGTAAAAATCTGGGTCCCTTTTTGCTCATTCTTCAAGAACTCACTCAGTTATTCCAGACTCTGGGGGACTTTCTGCAGCTCCCAGAGCACTTGGCTCCCGCCGTTCTTCTGGCGGTCAACGTCTTGTACTGCAACAATTTGTGTGTGCTCTTTTCTCTCCCACTCACATGACTATGAGTTCTCCCAAATTAGGGACCCTGTCCTAGTCTTCTTTGTATTCTTTATCACGTTGTCAATACTTGGTAATCATGGGTTGAATGCATGAGTAAATGAATGGATGGGAAGGAATAACTGGCTAGAGACCTTTATCTTGGACAAGCACATCAACTCTAACATCCATCTGTGATCAGCATCTTCATAGAGACTGCTTCGTTTGTACGGCAGGCCCTGCCGAAGCAACAAAATCATAACCAGATGGTCCAGCTCAGTTCAGGGGTTCCCACTCTAACCACGCCTATATGAGATTCTAGTAACACCCTAACTCAAAGGTTTGGAAATAAGGAATTTATTGAAAAAGACCAAAAGAACATTGGAAGGGACATACAGATTTGCCAAATTATATATGCATATATCATCTATAAATTCAATATGTTTTAAATCCATGAATTCTTATTTAATTACAAAATCTCTCTTCGTGCTGAGTTGACAGAAATCTCTAACCACCAGGGTAAACAGTTGTCTTGAACCTGGTGGTGGTTCTGAGTGTATTTATCTTGGGTCACCATCTCTTTGAATTCCCTGTTGACAGAATCTCCCCCTTCTCAAGCAGGTGGTTGCTCTTTTTTGGCAATAACATCAATAAACTTGTGCCTCTGCAGAGTCCCTCATACGGCATCTGCATTCATGGATCTCCAGGCTCACATCTTTACAAGTGATGCTGCTGTGAATATTCTAGTTCTTGTGTCTCAGTGCCCAAGTCTGAGTTTCCAAGAAGTGAATCATGGGCTGTGCTCATCTTCAACTTTACTAGTGATTCCCAAATTGCTCTCAAAAGTAATCGTGACAATTTATACTCCTACTAGTAACACACAAGTGTTCCTATTGCTTCACACTCTCACTATACTTGGCATTGTCAGACTTTTTAATTTTTGCCTTTCTAGTGTGTGTGAAGTGATGTCACAACATTGTTTTCATTTTCATTTTCCTGGTAGCATGTTCGGGAAAGCATCTTTTCGTGTTTATCGGCCATTCTGATTTCCTTTTCTCTGTATTGCCAGTTTGTAGCATCTTTATTTCTTTTCTTCCTCTCCAGTAACTTGGAAGTTAAAGATTATTCATCAACTTTTTAATTTTTTGAAAACATACATATTTGGAGGGGAGAGACATGATGACAGGAAGATAATCCATTGGAGAGCAAATAGTCACACATAGTTTTTCTACTCCTTTCCAAATTTCATTTTCATATGTTTTATGGTATAAATATATGTTTAGTATAGCAGCAGATGATAAATAAGGTTATAAAGTGTACTCCAAAATTCGTTTTAGCTGATAGAGAGCACAATCCAAAAATTTGGTGACTACTGCCCTTATAGCGTTCATACACCTGTTCATATACATGACGTATAAGTAACACTTGCTGGACCAGAAGTATGTATCCTGGGTGAGATACAAAGTTTTCATAGCAATTACCAACAACTGGTGGTCTCTCAATCTCCAGGAAAATTGCAAGGGTGACACGTCATCTTGAGCCCTCCTTGTATATTGTATTCTCCATTTCCAACTATTTGACACTTTAGTTTGTCATTTAGTGTTTTTCTCATTATCCAAACCCAGAAGTGTTTTACTGTGTCTCTTCCTATCAACTCTGTTTTCCAGAGAATACCCACTGTGCCTCTCCCTCATCCATTCTCCGATTTCAGGCTGAGTGGCAGGAGGCCCAGCCCTAATCCATGAAAAATGTTTAAGAAATCCTGGAAGGGCCTACCTACTCACAGTAAATGGCTTAGAAGGGTAAGTGAGTGTTCTCTTATATTTGCTTCAATTTCATCACTGAAATACATCATCTGAAGACAAGGATGGGGGAGGAGGTGCTGGAGGTTTGAATAGCGAGGAGACCCTATTGTGGGACATAGAAATCCCGCATAGTATCTTTCTTAAACCTGAGTAATTCACCGTGGAGCTTCAGCAGGACAACCCAGAGTCGGCTTTGGGCCTCCAGATTCGTTTCCTTTCATCATTTTACCACTGGTGCAAGGTGAAAACATCTCCTTATTCTTTTTTTTTTTTAATCATATAATCAGCAATGCTGTTTAAACTTAGTTTAACTGGACCCATTCAATTTTTCGTGAATGAACTATGAAATATAAAAAATCATTTATCCCTTTTCAGCAAGTATATTTTACCTATGTGTATACATCACAAGTCACACTTTTTATTTTCAACAGAAGACTCGTGTTCTCCATTAGACATTCATAGATTTCATCTTCCTTCTTTCTCTGTGTAGATTTTTAAGGCTATGAGAAAATCAACTTCCTCCATTAATTCAATCCTTTTACTTCTACTCTTTATTTTTTTCTACTCAATTGTATCTTCCCCATCAGACTAAAAAAAAATTGTTTACACACACACACAGCAGGTCCATTTATTTCTGCAAACTAAAAGTGCTTTTTGCCACTCATTTTTCAAGAAAGAAACAAAATTCAATTTGTAAAGTAAGAATAAATTTACCAAATTACTTTGGTAAATACATACATATTTAACCATACAACTAAACATATGTTTGACCACACAATTTTCTTTCTAACATAGCCAGAAGTTATTCAATATTTCCATTATTCTCCCAAGAACCACAAAAACCTTAACATACTTGAAGTATATTTGAACACCCTCTCCCATTATGTAATTGCTTTCTAGTTATAGTTTTACCTGCTTTTAAATTTTTTTAAGTTACTTTTCAAACATATAGATACATTTTAACAACTTCTGGACTCTGCATTATTTCTTTCATCCCTTGTTTTTCCTGGGATTTCTCTATTCCTCTTACTGAATACTTATTTTAATGGTTATTTTGTTGAGGATTTATAGGAGGTAAATTATCATAAACTTCTTATGTTAGAAAATGTCTATATTTGACCCTTAATCTTGGAAAATAATTTAGCTGGCATAAAATTCCAGGTAGCGGGTATTTTTTCTAACACTTTGCTTCCAGGGTCTATCTTGGCTAAGGACGAGAATTCGGCCATCAGTCTGACAGTCGTTTCCTCTTAGGCACTCCATCTTCTCTCACTGAGAGCTGCTAAGATTCACCCTTAATCTTGATCCTTTGCAGTTTTGCTAGGTGAGGTTTGTCATTATCCTTCTGGCTTGGTGTTTAGAGTGCACTTTGAATTATCCCTATTTTCCCTGAGTCCTAATAATTACTTGCTCCTTGTTCCCCTAGAAAAAGGGGAACTATAAACTTTTTCTGTAAAGGGCTGGGTAGTAAATATTTTAGGCTTTTCAGACCACATATGATCTCCATCACGTATTCTTTTTTTTTTTTTTTTAACAATCTTTTAAAAATGTAAAAGCCATTTTTAGCTCACAGGTTGCACAAAAATGTTTGTTGACTCCCACCCTAGAATCCCAGTTATAACTTCCTGCTCCACCAGCACACACTGTTCCTACTCTTCATCTCTTTCCCAGTCACCTCAGCTCCTCATTCAAGAGCTACACACACACACACACACACACACACACACTCCACACTCGCATGTGTCTCCACACTGCTACAAACCGTGTCCCACTTAATAGGAGTTAGGTCAAATCACTTGAAACCCAAGGTATCTGCAGAAATGTACTGACACCCAGAGTTGTGATTCTGAACGTGTCCTGCAGGGAGATATTTTACTTGGTAGTAACAGTCTTGGCCTATTGGAATGTTTCTCAGACTTTTTTTTTTTTTTTTTTTTTTGGCGAGGACAATCAGCCCTGAGCTAACATCTGATGCCAATCCTCCTCTTTTTTGCTGAGGAAGATTGGCCCTGGGCTAACATCCGTGCCCATCTTCCTCTACTTTATATAGGACGCCACCACAGCATGGCTTGACAAACGGTGCTTCGGTGCGTGCCTGGGATCCGAACCTGCGAACCCAGGGCCGCCAAAGCAGAGCACACGCACTTAACCGCTGTGCCACCGGGCTAGCCTCTCTCAAACTTTTTTTGACCCTGGCCCATGATAAGAAATACATTTGCATCATTACCCAGTACACACATGCACACATGCACGCATATCTGAAACAGAAGTTTCATGAATCAGTACCCATCCTTACCTCATGCGGTGCACTCTGACATTTTTCTCTTCCATTCTGTTCTATTTCATTATTTTAAAAAGGCTGTCACCACTCACTAAATTGCTTTTATGACCCACTAATTGGTTGTGGCTTTCTATTTGAAAAACACTGGTCTATAATATTCTTTTTAGAACATTGGGAGTTGAATAGAGATTTGTGTGCTGGCCTGGGACTCTAACCATCATTTATAACATTGTTTCCCTGGGAAAATATATTCTGATTTCCAAACAACTGGATTAGAATCCAATTTGGGAAACCCAATCCATCTGTAAGCTGGGGACTGCCGAAGTCTAAATCAGGAACATTTATATATTAGGAGTTCAATCAGACCAAAACAAGGAAAAGCTGCATTTCCTAAAGTAATTCTAATACACTTGTCTGCTTGGCAATAGAGCTTATCAGGAAGTAGTCAACCTTAGCATTTATGCAACTTCTTTTCCCTTTGAAAAAGGACTCAATTTAAATTTCCAAAGACAGCACAGAGGCAATTCATTTTCCCCATAAAACATGGATTGGAAGCTACTTTAATGTGTTTGCTGCAAAATATAATTCTGTAGTTTCCTGAAGGGGTTTCTGAAATCTACCAGTTTTTGTTCCTATAATTCCAGCTCTGTTTTGGCATAACCTTTCCCATCCTAACCAGTCTTGATGGAAAGCAAGAGTCAGGTAGTTTGGGAACTATTTCCTCATGCACTCAAGCTTCATCAAAGCTACATTTAGGAATTTTCAGAATATCATTAGGAATGACAAAGCCTAGACTTATTTTTAGGAGTTTTCAAGTCTTTTTACTCTATTTTACGTAAATTTTAATAATAGTCTAATCCAATGAACTCTAAACCATGTGCATATCAGTAATTATCCTCAAGCTTCTTTTAGAGACCTATAAATTAATCATTTTATGCAATCATTTCAGAAAATATTGGGGTTTGGAAGTACACGAGTGTATCCTACAATTTTCATCACTTTTTTTTTTTTTTTTTGCTGGGAAAGATTCACCCTCAGCTAACATCCGCTGCCAATCTTCTTCTTTTTTTTTTTTTCCCTCCCCAAAGCCCCAGTGCATGGTTGTATATCTTAGTTGTAAGTCCTTCTAGTTCTTCCGTGTGAGCTGCCGCCACAGCATGGCCACTGACAGACGAGTGGTGCGGTTCCACAACTGGGAAACCAACCAGGGCCACCGAAGCGGTGAGAGCACCAAACTCCAACCACTAGGCCATCAGGGCTGGCCCTTCACCACTTTTTTTTTTTTTTTTTGCCTTTTTCTACCCCCAAAAAATAAAAGCTAAATATCTCTTGAAGATAGTAAACACAGAACATAGAGCTTCTGCCTGGGGCTGCAACTCGGAGAGACGCAGAGCTACTGCATGCCCATGAGCTGGGGGATAATCCAAGAGGCTCTAAGCAAAAACCAAGGCCTCTGCTCAAGGAGTCCATATTTCTCAATGTCCCCAAACTATATTTATCTTATGTCTTCTGTCCTCAATCACCCTTGTGAGAGGGCAGTAAAAGGTCCCCTACATGACACGGGTGGTGTGAAGAAAAGGTTTCAAGTGTCTAAAATGCCCCTCTCATTCCATCATCAGCCCTGTAGCCTTTTATTTTTTATTTTGTTATTTTTTTTGTGAGGAAGATTAGCCGTGAGCTAACATCCAATGCCAATCCTCCTCTTTTTGCTGAGGAAGATTGGCCCTGGTCTAACATCCGTGCTCATCTTCCTCTACTTTATGTGGGACGCCACCACAGCATGGCTTGACAAGCAGTGCATCGGTGCGCGCCGGGATCGGAACCTGTGAACCCCGGGCCTCAGAAAGCAGAGCACGTGCACTTAACTGCTGCGCCACCGGGCAGGCCCCTGCCCTGTAGCCTTTTAGACTGTGATCTTGGGCAAGTTTCTTAACCTTCTAAGTAAGCTTCAGTTTCATCATCTATAAAATAGAAGTCAATGTATCAACATATGATGGAATAAAGAAGATTGAATTATCTGATAGGGGAGAAGTACTTATTATAGTGTCTGGCACATGATAAGCTGCTCAATAAATGCTAATTCTTTTCCTTTCCCTTTTTTTGTTCCAGACTCTCTTTTAAAATAAAGTTTCAAAAAATATATTTGCTGGGTCTTCCAGTTCAAGACAGAGAACAGAGCGCTGGTATTTGCTTTTTCTCGTCCCTCACTGCCCCTTTCTGCCATGGCTCCCACTACACATGGCCCCATCAAATGTAGTGAAGGAACAAATCCACAACAGCAAAGAGAATGGGAGAGGGACACGTCAGTGGAGGAAAGACCAGCTCTAACTGACTCCAGCCTCGCCAGCCTCCAGGATCAGAAACAGAAATAAATGAGATTGGGCATAAAGGAAAGAGTCAGCTAGGAACAGTCTCCTCTGATTGGGAAAAGAGTCCTGACTTTGGACCTGCAAAAAGAGATGATAATCCTAGCACACAGTGTAAAAACAGATTATTAGTTTTCAAACTTTAAGAATCCACTTGTGGAAGATTTCAACATAATTCTAGAATAAAGTATAATGTTGTCAACCTTGACTTAGGCTGTATAATACATGAAGAGTGAGGCTTTGGAGCTAGGCTGCCTGAATTGAAATCCCAGCTCTGTCCCATTGAGATGACTATTAAGTAAAGACCAGAGGGAGTGTGACACGTGCATATCTAGAGGAAGTGCACTCCAGCAAGTGCAGGGAAACTGAGGCAGGAGTAAGCCTGGTGTGTTTGAGGAGCAAGGGGAGAGTAATGAGGTCAGAGAGCATGTAGTTGTGGCCACTAAAAAATAATAATAATATCAAAATTCGGTAGGGATGAATGAATGAGCAATGCTTTTGATTAGTCAAGAAGCAGCATATTATTTACAGATGTTCAAGCAGCCACCAGAAGAACTAAAAATGAGAACTATTAAAAGTGGTTGACTCTAGGAAATTGTACTGGGGACCGGGGGGAGATAATGGTGCATTCTATTATTAAATTTTCTGCACAAGAACAACAAAAAAAGTCCATATGCAAAGAAAAGAAACCACACCAAAAACCCATGTGCAAGTAATTTTACTTTGATAAAAGGGAAATGAAACAAAATTCTCCAAGTGGAAAAAAGTGTATTTGTCTGCAATAAAAGTGATCATAACAGAATTTGCATGATTTATATGCCCCTGAAGTAATTCAACAGCACATATGTCCCAAGCGGACACTTTACCTTTGAGACTTTGCATATCCCTGAAAAAGCCTCTCCACGCTCTCACTGTTTTCTTGGGAAAGCGATTATGCAAATTACTTTAGCATTTCTGCTGGTCTCGCTCCATAACTGCCACATTTTCTGGCCTGAAACAGATTCTTCAGTCTTTTAGAAGCCACAGACTCAAGACTCAGTATAGCTGACCCAAATACCTAAGGAGAAGAGGATAAAGAGGTGCAACTTAAAGCAGAAGAATTAAAAGAAAGGTCTTTGAGAGTCCCCTGGGCACACAATCTAAGACCAGAAGAGGAAACCACTACGAGGCATTCTCACACAAACCCAGCATCTCTCATGAAACCACTATTGTTCTAGAGGTTGCTCAGCAGACAAGTGTCACTGTCATACTTTTATTGAATATACAAAAAGCAGGTGAGTTAATATGCTAACAATTAACCAGAGAATGGCTTTAGAGTTAGCTAGCATCCAAGCTAGATTTCCCCTTTTCATTCAAATCTGAAGATCCATTTGCCAAATAAGCAAGGGAACGATAAACACAAAATTCAGAATTGTGGTTAAAGAAGATCAGAGAGAGATCTTCTAGACAGAGAAGGGGAAGAGGGTTGATGCAATGACATTGTCAGTGTTCCAGTTCTTAAGTTAGGTGCTGGGTTCACAGGAGTTTATATTATTATTATTATTATTATGCTTCATTATTTACATATAGAATTCATGTATTCTTTTGCATGTGTCAGATAGTAATAATACATTTTAAGGAAAAAAATATAAGTTGCCTGAGAAAGAGACATCTATTGCATTGCCCTACAATATCATTCCATTTCTTAATAACATTAGGGTATATCTTCCGTTTTTACCCATCTTTTAAGTTCTTCCACAAACGTTTCAGTGCTTCAAAAAAAACGTGCAGGTTATAGTGGAAGAATAGGGATTTAGAACCAAACCAACTCAATTCAATACCTGTGGCCTCAAAACTCTCAACTCAAGTTTCAGCTGTGGATTTTTATTATTATAGGTACTTCTTCCCCCATTTCACTCGTTCATATGCATTGCCTTGATTGTGTCAAGAGTTCTCTCGCCGAAAGGCACCATCATCCTATAAACTATGGTTTGGAAAGCGGTGTGTACTTTGGTCCGAACCGACCTCACAGAAACAGTTACTTCTCCACAAGCAACGACATAATATCTTTCCCATGGCGACTGTACCCACTCTAACGCTGAATTCTAGCTCCTGGTACCTCGGCACGGGCTGCCCACTGGACCTCTGCTCGCCCAGTTAGGAGAAGCCAACAAGGAGGCTTAGGCTGGCTGACATTCAAAGACATGACTTGGAAGTTTAGAAGATCATCAGTGAAAGAAGTCTTGTGAAGCCCGTACGGTGACTTGTGCTAAGAGGTCTATAATGTAATAAAATATGCATTCAAACTCAGGTAGCCACAGTCCTTGCTGTAGACTGACTCCAAAGATGGACACTAACAAGTCCTCCCAACCCTGTATGTGCTTAGCCCTCCTCCATCAGCAGGTGGAGTCCATTTTCTCCTCCTGAATCTGAGCTGGCCCTGTAATTTGCCTTAACCTACAGAATACAGCAGGAGTAAACCAGCGATAGCTCTGGGCCTAACCTATTAGATATCTGGCAGCTTCCACTTTGACCCTCTTGGAAACTTGAGCTTCCACAGAAAAGAGGCTCAACCACTCAGGTGGAGAGACTACATGGAGAGAGAGAGAGAGAGGTCTGGTCAGGCTCCAGCTGTCCCAGCCATCCCAGCTAGTGCGCTAGACATGCGAGGAAATCTGTAGTAGTTTCCTAGGGCTGCTATGTAACGAAGCACCACAATCAGGATGGCTTAGAAAAGTGGAAAATTTATTCTCTCACAGTTCTGAGGGCTACAAGTCCAAAATCAAGGTGTGTCAGCAGGCTCAGCTCCTTCTGGAGATTCTGAGGGAGAATCTATTCCTGGCTTCTTCTAGCTTCTGATGGTTGCTGGCAATCCTTGGTGTTCCTTGGCTTACAGCTGCATCACTCCAATCTCTGTCTCCATGGTCACATAGCATTCTCCCTGTGTGTCTACGTGGCCTCTTCTCTTCTTGTAAAGACACCAGTCATATTGGATTAGGACCCACTCTACTCAAACATGACCTCATCTTAACTAATTATATCTGCAAAGACTCCTCTCCAGATAATGTCACATTCTGAGGTTCTAGCTAAGTGTGATTTTTTGTGAGATACTATTCAACCCGGTGCAGAAACCATCTTGAATGTTCCTGCCCCAGTCAAGCCTCCAGACCACTGTGGCTGCGTGACAGCCTCCAGGAGAGATAACTACAACTACCCAAATTACTTTTTCTTTTGTGTGCCCAAATTGCAAAGTCACAAGCAAATGAACTATTGTTTTTTAAGCCACTAAATTTTGGGTTGGTTTGTTACACAGTAGAGATAACCAAAGCAGTCCTTTTGAAACATTTGAGAGGTGATTTGACCAATCATCGACTTGAATTACTAACAAAATGCTGTTGTTATATGAATAAAATTACTAGTAAAAGGATGAGAACACTGAGGTTTTTACAAAAAGCTATTATAACTTCCATGAGATGTCCTACACATGATTTCACTAAATTGTTTTTCTTCACCCAAGGGTTTCTAAGAGGTGATTTCCTGTTTAAAATGAGACGGGAAAAAAAAAAAAGGGAAGGGGTTTGTTCTATGCCTCAAAATGACTTAAAACGCTGAGTAACATGGAAGGAATGTGAAATTCTCTGAACCAGAGAAGAGCGTTTCATTTCATGTGAAGGACAGTGGATCTTATTATATTTGATAGCCCCTGGAAAGAAAAAGGAAGGAAATCAATTGTGTTAAAGCTGACATCCTAGTCTGTAAAGATTGGAAGGTGAACAGACAAAGGTGTGAAAAAAAATGAGATCTGACCCTGATCAGGTGTTCAATAATTCAACCCTCATCTTGCTCAAGTGGATGAGAAGTTCAAGTCTCCATCTTCTGAAAGCCTTGGATCAAACCGGATGAAGAAAGTGATATGCTGCCAATTTTCCATAACAACCTCCAAAAACTATGCAGGATGAGAAAAGGCAAATGCTAGTCTCTTGTGACCCTAGAAGCAGTAAGGCCTGAGAGAAAACTGCTGAGTAAAAAAATATAACGTAGAGGGGAAAAAGTCTCCAAAAAGGGGATGGATTGTGACTGTCATAGTCTACTGGGAAAACAATTACAAATCTTCATATGGGGACAAAGACATAGTAGACTCAATCAAATTTAAGTCAAAAGATAGGGGTCCTTTCTACTTGGTAACCATCATCATCAGGAAAGGTCCCTGTGCCATCTGGCATTTCAGATTCCTCATTTGGAAAAGGAGGATAATAACACCCTACTTTCCCCAAAATGTCATTGTGAAAAACATGAAATTATAAATGTGAAAGCATTTGAACACTCTAAAAATACATGAAAAAGCTTTCATCATTATGATTCAATATACATTTAAGCATCTTCATGGGGAAAATATTTTCTGCAGTGTTGATTTCAGATATGGCTGATTAAAAGGAATCCCTAAAGAAACTTGTGTAACTGAAGTGGTGATGGCAGCCACGACCTCATCAACAGGATGTTGAGCTCCACTACTTTCAACTTCCCACCTTCAGCCCTGTCCAGGAATTCCAGGACTTTCTTCTGCAAAGAAAGTCTTTCTCTATCCTCTACTCTCATGTATTTACAACAATAATAATTATTTGAAATACGGGAGCTTGCAGGTAAAGTCTTCCAAGAACACCACCCTCCTGAATCGCCACACCAGATTCACCTGTCACCTCCTATTTACTGTCAAGTCAAACGCAGACCATTGCCAAGATGAAGCTGGTGTCTGGAGCATATGTTTTCTCCTTAGGGTCTTGATTACCAGCCAGTTTGGCATCTTATGAGATGATGAGAAGAGAGAAGGCTGGGGCCGGCCCAGTGGCGCAAGCGGTTAAGTGCGCGCGCTCCGCTGCGGCGGCCCGGGGTTCGCTGGTTCGGATCCCGGGCGCGCACCGACGCACTGCTTGGCAGGCCGTGCTGCAGCGGCGTCCGTGCTGCGGCGGCGTCCCATATAAAGTGGAGGAAGATGGGCACAGATGTTAGCCCAGGGCCGTCTTCCTCAGCAAAAAAAAGAGGAGGATTGGCGGATGCTAGCACAAGGCTGATCTCCTCACAAAAAAAAAAAGAAGAGAGAAGGCTGAATTTATTGTTCTACACCACCAGAAACTCTCTTGACATTTGGATTTTCAAGCAAATCTAAAAGAAACTAATTAAATATGAAGTCCTGCTAACCATGTACCAGACAACTTACAAAAATTATGTCATCCTTACAAATACCTTCCAATATTGATAACAGTATTTTCCCCATTTATAAATAAGAACGTTGGAAGTCAAAGATCTTCAGTAACTTACCTACAGCCACAGAGCTAAAATGCAGTATAGCCAGAACGTGAACCCAGCTGGACTGACTCTGGAATTCAAGCTCTTGCTATTACACAATACTTTTGCTTGGAACCCTCATGTAAGAAATATAGAATTGATGGTGTAGCTTACACATTCCTCCTAAATTTGGCTTGTTGGTGGCTACTCCACTATAGGTGAGCATACAAGCTACAGCATATCTGAGTTCTTTTGGTGGAAATTTAGTCATCCAGATTTTACTTCTTTTGGCTATGATGTATATGAGTGCTTCTTCTTCTCTTTTTTTTTTGTTTTTTGTCTTTTGGTAACCAAATTCATACTACTAGTCCTATATTCAATCCAATGATTTCTTCAGTGATGGTTACAATGAAAGTCTAAATTCCTAAGCATGACTTTTGAGACTCTCTATGAGCTAGGCCTCTCGTAATTCCTGCCTCATCTCCCCTCAACTTTCCTCATTTGTTCAAAGTACTAGGCAAACCACACTAAGGATCACAACCTGTGGGTCCCAGGTCTACTTATTTTCTTAATATGCACTTTTCATGTAGAATGATGTTCCCACCTAGGATTAATTCTTGTCAATATTTTAAAAACCCTAATAGAAATTAATTAATCCTAAAAAATTAATTACTTGGAATAATAACTTCATAAGCTACCTGAAATATTAAGATTCTTGGCTTTTGGCCAAAAATGCTCACTCAGTACAGGAATACTGATTCTCTCGTCTGATTAGAAAATGTGATTACCACTAAGGCATGGCTTTTGCTATCAAATTGAGAAGTAAAGTACCCCTTTACAAATGCAAATTGATTTATAATGACAAAATCACTTTGAAAACAACATGGGCTGGGGGAGGCGATAGATGATTAAGATGCTGCTTGGTGATAAAATTTAGGAACCAACTGGCCTACAGTGGTCTCTATTCTAGCTCACGCTTTCTTATTGAAATCCTTTATGTTTTTGGCAACTCATGTAAATGCTTCTTCCCCCATGTAGTCTTCCCCTACATTATTAGAGAGAGAAGTAATCCCTCTTTGCTTTTGATCCAAGACATGGTGTATATGCTATTCTTATTTACTTCTGTATTTTCTTGGCTCTAAGATGCTATCAATTATAATCTGTATCATTATTCTATACACCACAAAGAAAGAAAAAACACTACCAACTAAACTATGGCACACCATCTTGATTTCAACATGTGAAGAAGTACAAAAAAATGGGTTACAGAATTGATGAGATACAGTATCATGAGTAGCTTGCATTTCATTTCCCTTACTAGATCTTTAAGAGGGAGCTATATCTTGTTCATTTCTATTTCCTCAGGACCTTATACTATGCCTTACATGTGGTATAGTATATTCAATATGTGTGTATTATATTGATTTGTAAGCTTAGAATTGTCCTAAAAGACTCTCAAAGATGGGTGACACTAAGGCTCTTAGTGAAATTTCATAGTCTGTTTCTGTCTTTTGCATACACTTACAGATCAGTCTAGTCTAATTAGACAATAAAGGAGAAAGCATGTGATCCTAACAGACTCCTCATCTACTTATCATTTAGAAGTAAACATTTTCGTTAAAATATTATTTGTTAAATTTCTATTGAGCCTTTTATTCATATAACTTGGGATGCGGTACAGAGAGTTTCATATTTGTAACCCTTGAACAACTTACTTTTGAAAATTGGGCCAAGGAAGGAAGAGCAGAGAAGAGCATAGGGAGAGAAGGAAAAGCCCATTCAAAACTGAAATCTCTTGGGGCCAGCCTGGTGGTGTAGTGGTTAAGTTCGGCACACTCCGCTCTGGTGGCCCAGGTTCACGGGTTCAGATCCCGGGTGTGGACCTACACCACTCATCAAGCCATGCTGTGGTGGTGCCCACATACAAAATAGAGGAATATTGGCACAGATGGTAGCTCAGGGCCACTCTTCCTCGAGCAAAAAGAGGAAGATTGGCAACAGGTGTTAGCTCAGGGCCAATCATCCTCACCAAAAACAAAACAAAAACTGAAATCTCTTGTCTTTGTCCCTGGAAGGCAGCATAGTCTTAGTGAACCAATGGATGTTTGAAGGTCTAGATAGGTGGATAGTTGATGGATGATGTATCAGTCAACTATTACCACAATAATAATGCACAACAAACTACAGCAAAACCTCAATGCCACAAAACAACACTCATTTATTTAGTTCACATAGTTTAGCTGGGTGCTCTGCTGACCTGGGCTGGACTTACCCAGGTATCTGCAAGTCAGTTGGGAGTCACCTGGTCTAGGCTGGGCTCAGCTTGGGCAGCTAGACCGACGTGGCTCTGCTTCACATGCCCCTCATTATCTTCCTGGGACCAGAGACATGTTCTTCTCACGACAATTGGCAGAGCACACAAGAGCAAGCAGATACAAAGCAGGCTTCTTAAGACCTAGGCTCAGAAATGCACACTGTTACTTTTGCTGCATTCTATTGGCCAAAGTAAGTAATATGTCCAAACTAAGTCAAGGGGCAGGGAAATATACCCTTCCTCTTTAGAAGAGGACTTGCAAAGTCACATGGCAAAGGGCATAGTAACAGGAAGGGGTGAAGGATTGGGATCAATGATGCAATTCTACCATGTAGAGTAATAATGACCTCCTACACACAAATACTGATTTAGAGTTTACAAAGTATATTAACAAATATTTTCTCATTTAATTTCACAACTAGACCAAAAGGGCAGAGCAGATGTAATTATTTCCACTTCACTGAAGAAAAAAGGGAAACTTGGAGAACTTCAGTAAGTTGTCCAAGATATACTGTTAAGTGATTGAGATGGAATTCAATCAGAATTATCAGGTGTATTAAACAGATATATGCTGTTAGGTGATTCAGACAGAATTCAAACCCATACTACAATAGTTCTTTGTGGATTACCACGCACAGTTCCACTGCAGGCCTAGGGTTCGTGTGTTTTCAGTAAAGGGCTAGGTCGATTCAGAAGAACAACAATGTTGGCTTTATCTTCAGGAACAACCAACCACACCCAAAGTTTCTGGAAAGTATGCTCTGCCTGGTTTCTAGGCTACATACATAAATAAGAATTGCTGCTTGTTTTCAGATAAACACATTAGTTTGTGAAGAGATTGAGCTAAAAGGACAAAGAATGATGAAAATCCAAATTAGCGGTAGTACTGAAATGCAAACAGCATCACACACTGATAAACTGCTTATGGATTTTCTGTCTTCAACTGACTGGAAAAAAAAACTAGTTTGAGGTGATGAACTGTAACATGTTGAAAGTAATTGGTTTAGTAAGGAAAAGGGTGTTAATTTAAAAATATCAATACAACTACTCTCCTGGTGGATTATATAGAGATAGAACAAAATCAGAGCTGCCCAATGACCTGATAGTTTATTGTTTCATTTACCATCAACCTGTGTCTCACGGACATGGCAGTCAGAATAAGTGGGATGTTGCACACCTGCCAGAAACAGTGGTGTCTTGCTACCCACTCACAGCCTTTTATATACAGAGGGAGAAAGTGTGAAAGTCAAGGAGACCTAATGAAATAGGGATTGGGGGTAGAAAATAGAAGCCTAATTGAAGTTCTCAGTAACTTTCCAATAATCCTACCAGTAATACTTAGTCAACCTAACCTTCAGTGGAAACCTGCCCCGAGGCTCCCCCACCACTCCCCCACAAGGCTAGGACTCCTGTTGTTGGATCTCAGAACATCCTACACTGCTCTTTTGTTGCATTATGTCAATTGCAATTTCTTATTCATTCATGTGACTATCTTTACAATGCATGTTGCTTCCTAGACTGTAAGCCTTACAAGAGGAGATCAGTAAGCTTCTGGTTCATCTTTTGTATCCTAGGACCTCGAACAGTGCTTGACACATAGTCACCACTCATAACATTTGTCAAATGAAAGGCTGATTCAGCATAACCAATTTTTACCACTTCTACCTCCCTATAGCACGTTCTCTATGACTCTGAATAGAGGGGTATAGGAGAGAGCGTGGGGTGGGGGGGCATGCTCTTGATTAACTGCCCCATCTCCCTTCCAATGGCTTCTCCTTGAGGGTAAGACCAAAATCCTTCACATAACCTATAAGGCACTGGGTGGTCATGCCCCTTCCTACCTCTTTTTCCTGTCTATTGACTTCTCACCATCAACCTCCAGATGCATTGCCCTTCATTGCTTTGTTTTCAGTTCCTTGAATACACTGCAACCCCATCTCCCCTAGGCCGTTGCATATATTGCCCCTTCTGCCCTGAACTCTGTCTGTGCACCTCCATGTTCCCTCTTCAATGACTCATCTCCCAGGTGCAAGTCAATCATCACCTTAGGGAAGCCTTTCCTGACTCCTCAGACTAGGATAAACATCCGTCACAGTCTCTCATAGAATCTACGCTGCTGCTCTCCCTGGTAGCACAAACTAGTTGTTATTTTTCATTTGTTGTTGTGACCATTTGATTACTGACTATGTTCCACCTGGACGGTAAGCTCCATGGAGGCAGGAAACGCCATCCTTTTTGCTCACCGTTTAATACCCAGGATTTTTGTTCACCATCAGATACCCAGGGCTTAGCATTGTGCCTGGCATTTGGTCAGAAACTCAATAAATATTTATTGAATGAACCGGTCAACAAAAGAAACACACACACACACACCTCTTTCCTCTCTTCTGTAGGGATGGGCACCTACAGGCAATAGATCCAGTTCTAAAAATAACTTTCTGTTGGTATAACAATAAATTTGAATTAAAGTAACCCAGGTTTTAGCCAAGAAACAAGTCCCAACCAAGTGTCCAGTTTCTCTGCTAACATGCGGCAAGTATTTTAACTCACCACAGGCTATCCCTTAGCAATCTTTTGATTTAAAAAAAACACAGAAATATCTTGTCTCCTTCAAGAGAGACTTCATTCAAAGTATCACTTCTTACTATCAAACCAATCATTAGTGAGCTTTCTCTTTATAATTCAGACATTTATCGCAGTTTATCACTTGTATTTTAAAGACTCCTTCCACGCCCACCCTGTCCCATATGGCCACAGCTTGTTTGCAAAGAACGCTGATCATGCTTTCAAACAAAACCGTTCCCATATGCTCTGATTCATTTCCCCCTTCCTGCCTTTGCTTCATTTGTTTTAGAATTGGAGTTTAATTTTGAAACCATTGCTGTGACAGGAAGTGACTGGGGAGAGAAAGAATTAAAAGAGAGGGACTACAGAGCTGGGGGGATGAATGAAAGGGATGTTGCTCATTAAGCCCACAGACGGGATCATAGACTGTTAGACTGGAAGAGCCCTTTAAAGGAATACCCAATTCCCACTTGATCCCTTCCTTCCAGTTTAAAGTAGGCGAATGGGGAAAACAAAGGCCTCTATTTCTGGAACGCATGATTGTTCCGTTATTTTCATTACAACTGAACCCAACATTTGGTTCAATTGCTGACCAGAGTGACATCTGGAGAAGTGGACGCATACTGTCTCCAGAGAATATTAATGAAATCAAGGAATGAGTTTGCTAATTGCTTATTACAACCCAATGCACGACCTTTTAATGGAGTAAAATGTTTGTAATATAAAACTAAGTTGGCATTCTTGGATAATTTATTCCTTCAACAAATATTCTTCAGCATCCATTATGTGCCCTTTCTAGGCATTGGGGATACAAAAGTGAAATTGTATAGATTGACAGATATCCCTGCCCTCACAGAGCTTACATTCCAAAGGAGGAGGATAGACAAACAACTAAGCAAGAATATATATGCCAGAATTTAATATGTACCATGGGAGAAGTAAGAACAGAAGAGGATTAGGACATATAAGTGAGTGAGGTTGGAGGGTTGGTATTTTGAAAAGAGTGGTCAGAGAAGATCTCATCTGTCAGGTAAAGAAGTAAGCCATATGACTCTGGGAGGAAGCGGGAGAGTAATCCAACTAGATGGAAGAGCCAGTGCAAAAGTCCTGGGGCAGAGACACACCTAGAATGCTGGAGGAACATCAAGGAGGCTAAAGTTACCAAAGTGGAGTGAAGGAGACAAAGTCAGATGGGTAAAAGGGGCCAAATTACACAGGGCTTTGTAGTCTATTACGAGAATTGTGGATTTTACTCTATGAAATGGGAAGCAACCGAAGGGTTTTGAAAAAGGAGTGACATTATCTGACGTATTTTTAAAGGTTCACTCTGGCTGCTGTGCTGAGACTAGACTATAGGGAGTGGGGCAAGGTGAGAAGCAGGGAGACCAGCTAGAAAGGAGCCGACTGCAATAATCCAGGCCAGAGACAGTGGTGCTCTGAAACACGGTTGTTGTCCAGGAAGTGGGAACAAGTTGTATTGGTTTCCGGTGGCTGCTGTAACAAATTACCACAAACTTGGTACTTAAAACAACAGAAACCTATTCTCTCTCAGTTCTGGAGGCCAGAAGTCTAAAATCAGTATCACTGGGCCAAAACCTAGGTGTCAGCAAGGTGGATCTTTCTCCAGACTTCATTCCTTGCCTCTTGCAGCTTCTGGTGGCTGCCAGTGTTCCTTGACTTGCGGCCACATCGCTCCAGTCTTCAAGGCCAGCACCTTCCAATCTCTCTCTGCTCCGTCTTCACATCCCCTTCTACTCTGTGTGTGTCAAATCTCCCTCTGCCGCCCCCTTATAAGAATACATGAGATTATATTTGTCTGACCTGGATAATCCAGATAATCTCTCCATCGCAAGATCCTTAACTTAATCCCATCTGCCAAGACCCTCCCCACGTTTTTTTTTAGCCGTAGAAGGTAGCATTCACAGATTCCAGAGATTAAGATGTGAATATCTTTTGGGGGGCAATTTTTCAGCCTGCTACAGAAGTAGCAGTTAATGGATATTTTGTGAAGGGATAGCCAATGGGATTTTCTGATAGATTACTTGTTGGGTGGGAGAAAGAGAAGTAAAGGGTGATCCCAAGATTTTTGGACTGAACTCCTGGACTCTTCCTCAGAGGAAGATTCTGGAAAAAACAGGTTCAGAGAAGAAGATAAGGAGCTCAGTTTTCGGACATGTTAAGTCTGAAAAACCTATTAAATATCCAAGTGTGATTTAAGGAGGGAATTAGACATAAGTCTGGATCAGACAAAGCCAGGCAGCAATATTAAATTTGTGAATCATCAGAATATGAATGGAATTTAAAGCCATGAGACAGAGTGAGATTACCTAACATGTGGTTTTGAATTGAGTTAACTTGACTAAACTGGAATTACATATCCCGGAATCTCTTTCCTTGTGTGGTTCCAGGTTAGAGTTGGCCAAAAAAGAAATTTGCATGAAATTGGAAGGCAGAAGTGAAGCAGCAGTCGTTACTATCTGAAGGTGTCTGATTAGACACCAAGGGAGACAGACACAGAGATGCTGGTGGACCCAGCTTTTCCCCCTCTTCCCCACTATGCATCTAGCTCCTCCTCCCAACTGTTGGCCCTGTTGGACAACAGCAGCCCCAGGCCCCCCACCAGACTCAGAGGCAATGGTCTTCCATAGGCTTCTCCATCTCTCTGTCACAGTCGCACTGTAGCAGCGGGATGTGCCTTTGGAAATTCCAAATCTGTCCCCCAGACCAGTGCTTCAGGAGGCTGGCTAGTAACTCTTCTCTGATCTCTTCAACCCCCCTTTCAAACCTTTCCTTCCTCAGCATCTTCCACAATTATATAAGGTCTTATTCCAACAATAAATCCTATTCTTCAATACTCATCGTGGTTCTGCTTCCCCTGCTAAAGCCTTACTCCCTACACCCAGGGAATGAATCCAGATGGGAAGAGTCTAAGAACTGATCCCTGGGGTACTCCAAAGACTGGAAATCAGAGAGAAAAGGGGGAATTCGTGAAGGAAGCTAAGCAGGAGTAGCCGGGGAGCAGGATCCTTGCTCACTGTAGAGCCTGGAGCTTATAAAATTTTGGGGGGCCATCTTAAAGAAAAAGAACACAAAATTACAAATAAAAATTAACTAGAAAAGTGACTGTACATTTAGAATGGGAAAATAAATCACATCAAATTACAATTTTTAAAATCTGACAAATACAATAAATAACATAATATTATAAATTATTTCACTTCCTGATACACCCCCATAATAGTTTTATTCCTACATTTTTTGGCTGCATACTTTTTGATCAGCTCTTCATATTACAATTATTTTGTACTATTATTTTCTGCAGAGAAAATGAAAAAATAATCCATCTTCCTTCCAGCATGTTTTTAAATTTTTTTTAGTTTATATACATAAAATCGATGTCTTCACACACAGACTTCCTTGCTGATTATAGTCCTGGTAGAAGTTTGAGCTCTGCAAACACAAGAATCTTCTAAATTTGGTTTCAAACAATCCTTATTTTTAAAAGATTTAAAATATACAGGACATGTATAATTTCATTCTCTTGTATTCCTGATAAGAGAGAACTTCTATTTTGATAAGGTATCAAAGGATTGAATTTTACAAAAAGAGCTTATTATTTTACACATCTGATGATAAGAAGAATTTCCACAGACTGCTTTTCAAACTTTGTTTCTCTTTCACTTTCGCGTACGTCTGGTGCCACGCACCACAGGACAGATACATTGATACCATGATTCAATTCTGGCCAGCACCTTGTGTCTCGATGCCAGTTCTGTCAGCACACTGGGCAGTAGGAGTAGTTCTCGAAGCCGGTCCTCCTCCAGAGGGATAGAAATAACTCAACTATACACAGAAAAAACTACAAAAAATCACACAAATATATCCCACTAAACCCAAACTAAGGCTCCCTTTATTCATAGCTCCATCTCCAAAATGCCATGGCCATTCCAACATTCAAGTACTATCAGACACAAGGGGAAATTTTTAACTTTCTATTATGGAAACTTTCAAACATATGCAAAAGTAGATAGAATAGCATAATAAATTCCCATAAACTCATCATCCAGTTTCAACAATTGTCAGTTCATGGCCAATCTTATTTCAGCCATACCCCTCCTGCTTTCCCCTCTCCTGTATTGTTTTGAAGCAAATTCTAGATATCAGACTACTTCATCTGTAAATATTTCAGAATGTATTTCTAAAATACAAGAGTTCTTTTAAAAAATAATAACAATGCCATTATCATACTTCAGAAAAAGTTAATAATTCCTTACTACCTGATATTCAGTGTTCAAATTTCTATGTCATAAGATGCTGTAAGTTTATTTTTATAGTTTGTTTGAATCAGAATTAAAATAAAGTTGTAATTAATTCATATGTGTCTTAAGATTTCTTTTTAATCTATAGATTTCCTATCTCTTTTTTTTCTTGTAATTTATTTGTTTAGGGAATAAAGCTATTTGTCCTATAGCGTTTGCCCCAGTCTGTATTTTTCTAATCCCATCCCTCTAGTGTTATGTGCTTATCGTGTTTTCCTGTTCTCTGTATTTCCTCTGACTTAGTAGTTGGATCTAGAAGCTGGATAAGATTCCGGTTTGACATTCTTTGGCAAGAATACTTCAATCAGTGGTGGTGGAGGCATTTACAGTCTGGTTGTTTCTCGTTTTTTTGCGTTAGCAGCTGTTGCTGATCAATGTTGCCTTGGGTTGGAGTTCCCAGAATAGACCGGAGACGGACTACTGGGAAAGTACCTTGGGAAGCCAGCACAGTGCCTTGGGAAAGCGCTGTATTTCGCACCTTGGGAGAGCAGTGAAGTTGTACAGGAAGTGGAACAGGGAGGGAGGAAGCCAAACAAGAGTGTGACCTCAGCAAAATCCCACAGAGGGTACTTTCTTCCTGATCCCATAGGGAAACTCGGCAGTGTAGGTTAACACTTCAGAAGTGCACTGACTCAAGGCAAGGGATCTGGGTTCTCATACACCTCTACCTTTCAGTGGTTGGTCAAGAGTTGCTTGACCATAGGAGTGAGTGGCTGAAGGAGGGTAGAGAAGAGATCATTGGAGAAGAGAAGAAACCTAAAAGCCTCGCACAGTATTGGAAGGATCATCTATATGGCTATTGTAACTGTGAAGTCTTCAATATCCTGGGACCCATTACTGAGGAAAGTCAATCCTATAGCATACTTCTCCCTCCCACCTTGTACAACCAACCACAAAGCAGACCTTCTGGGATGTGCTGTGAACAAGTTTGCTCAATCAACTTAAATAGCACAACATGGCAGGACACCAAGACGCAGCACCAGTCAACTTGTGTTCTTTCCCTGTTTTAGAAGTGAATGCCTGACTCTGAAAGGGAGAGAATTCCCTGATGTTCCAAATCAAGCCATATAAACCTTAGTTTTGTCATTTATCTCCTAAAATATTGTCACATACAATATTGAGAAATTTCATTTGTGTGTGTGTGTGGAAGAAATTCATCCACCTGGTGCTGAACTTTTCTCTACCGAAGACCAAAACCCTTGTCCTCTACTGGCATTTGTGCCCAGAGACGAGATCTCCTCCCCTGTGACTATGGATGAATGCTATGTGCTCCCAACTAAGGTCAGAACACAGTAAGAAGCAAAGCCATAGATGACAATACGGAGCTACCAAGGGCCCCGTCCTACTCATCTTCTCACAGAAAAACCTCCAAATCATTTTAACACACCTGTCTCTCACCAAGTCCTGGCTTTTGCCAAATTCTGACAGTTTTCCCTTCACATTTCTCTCCTCTGCCCTACTCGTCTCCCTATCCTGTTTCAAAGGCAGAGTTGTTCCAAGGAAATGCAAAATGTGGTTAAAATAAATATCCAGGCAGATTCTGAGAAGAATAAACAAAGTGTGAGAACAATCAGAGCCTAGAAAGGGAGAAAAAGAAGCCAGTGTGAGTCTTGCCTTGGATTGTGGTACCAGCAGGTGCTAAGGATGGGGAGAGTTGGTGGATGGACGGATATGACCTCAGGATTTTTGCCTGTGTGTTTGTTTGTTTATTTGTTTCCCCAGGATCGTCTCACTGCCAACCTCTGCCAACATGACTCTGGCAGGAGAAGAGAAAGTCTCAGGGACTCCAGAGTCCCTGCTCTATCTATAACACAGTGCACATCACGACCGCATTGCAGCTTTCTTCATTCTGGTACCCTCAGCTCCATACCAGCTGCGGCTGAGTTAGTTTGAAAGGCTGCAGCCAAAAAAGTCTCTTCACCTGCTCCCTGCCAGACTCTGCCTTAGGGTGGGTTTCTTGGGGATAGGACCAGGAACCTTACCAAACACTTCCAGGTCCTTTAGGGAGCACCCTGGATAAACTTGCTGCCCTGGAGTCCGTACAGACTCCTCCCCTTCCCTTAGAAACCTGGCTCCTGAGCCTCACTCCCCCGTCTCAGGACATTTCTCCAATCCCACCTTCTTGATGAGAAGTGACTGCCCACCCCAGCTCCCCATGTCTCCTGCCATTAGTCATTAATCCCAACTTCATCCAGGAAGCCTTTTGCCCACAGACTAAACAATAACCTTGATTTCCAAGTGTCTCTCACGTTTTCACTCACCACCCAAGAGAAGTACCTTCCCTTGCCTTGTGTGACCTTCCTCACCTTGGCCTTTGACGCCCCCAAAGGGCAACAAAGAGAAGTGGCTCTGCTATTTCACATCCCAGAAGATGGAGGATCAGATCTATGAAGTCTGTCCCAGTATGAGCTTAAATGGGGAGATGATCTTGACATCCAGAAACAGAATTTTCACCAAAAAATTTGGCTTTGAAGGACAGCTGAGACACTGAATGTGTCACAAAGACTCAGCAGGACTGAAGATAGCTGTCATTTTTACTGTCTACCTACACTAGTTTTCAACTACCATTTGGAAATTGTGGCAATATACAATTTTTCTATAATTTAATATTTTTGCTTATAACAGTAACGTTATTGTAGTAAGATTACTGTAGAAAAAAACTGAAAAATGTAATAAGTTTATAAACCAGCTGTAATCCCACTAAATGGAAAAAAGTATTATTATTTTAGGGTATTGCCTGCCTGTAGTTTTTCTACTCACATGCAATACGTTATTATAGTTAATTTATATACGTGTCATGCAAATTTGTTATTAATATAAATAATTTCAATTATTATTTGTGAATATTTTCTGGGTCTCTGAGAATCCTGAAGAACAGCATCACACTTCCTATACAAATACTTTTTTTTAAATCAGTTAATGGATACCTGACTACTCCTATAGGAAGGTCATGGCAGATTCGGAGATCAACCGAGTTAAGCACTGACCTACTCTGTGCCACTCAGCAGCTCTATGACTTTGGGCGAGTTTCTTAAATCTTCTGTGCCTCGGTTTCCTCTCGTTTAAAATGAGGATAATAATAGTATCTGCTTTAAAGAGTTGATGTGGTGATTAAAGGAGAAATTGCATGTAAAATGCTTAGACCATGTCTGGTAGGTAGAAGTATTAAATAAAGGCTGGTTGTCATTATTAACATCACTATCCTTGTGTTACTCTAAGGCTTCTTTAAAAAATAGTGAGTGAGTGGATTTATAGTAAAGTGCTGATTTAATAATATAACTTATTCAAAGGTTGATAAGAGTTGTGGTTGAACAGCAAATTATCCAAGGAGTTGAACTTTGAGTTGAACAGCAAACATTTCCTGAGGGTCATATACTGTAATGGGCAAGAGCATGATTTTTGGATGAAGACCAATACGGGTTTAATCCCAGATAATAATGATGCACATCGCTGTAGTTAATACAAAGAGCCAGCAATTGTTCTTAGAGCTTTGTTTATATTAGCTCATTTAAGCCTCGCAACACATTAAGATGTAGGAACTGTTATTAGTAGGACACTGAGGCAAATGAAGTTAAGAAACTCACAGCAACACAACAAGACTGGTATAAGCCACAGTAGGATTTGAACTCAGGTGACCTTACTAGAGCCTCTACTTGTAAAAACTGCTGGGGCTGGCCTGGTGGCGCAAGCGGTTAAGTGTGCATGCTCCGCTTTGGTGGCCCAGCGTTCGCAGGTTTGGATCCTGGGCGCGCACTGACGCACCTCTTGTCCAGCCATGCTGTGGCAGCGTCCCATATAAAGTAGAGGAAGATGGGCATGGATGTTAGCTCAGGGCCGATCTTCCTTAGCAAAAAAAGAGGAAGATTGGCATTGGATGTTAGCTCAGGGCTAGTCTTCCTCACACACACACACACACACACACACACAAACTGCTATATTGTTACGTACTTAGAGAAGTTCTTTAACATCAGTGAGTCTCTTGTTAACTACATTGTGGCCTTTTTCTTATGGATTTGAAGAAATTATTTGTATATTCTTGATATAAGCCCTTTGCCTATTATGTATATTGCAAATATCTTTTCTTCCTCTTTAGCTCACCTTTTGACTCTCATAATTGAGTCTTCTGAGGAATGAAAGTTCTTAATTTTAATGTAAGTCCAAAATGTCAATATTTTCCTATACAATTAGTGAATTTTGTGTCTACGGTATCTTCTAGAAGCATTGTGGTTTTCCCTTTTCTACAATTTACTCGAAATTGATTTTTTTGTGTGTGTGTGAGGAAGATCCGCCCTGAGCTAACATCTGCCAATCCTCCTCCTTTTTTTTTTTTTTTTCCTCTGAGGAAGACTGGCCTTAGGCTAACATCCATGCCCATCTTCTTCCACTTTATGTGGGACGCCGCCACAGCATGGCTTGACAAGCAGTGCGTTGGTGCGTGCCCAGGTCCGAACCGGCGAGCCCCGGGCCACCGCAGTGGAGCGCGTGCACTTAACCGCTTGCGCCACAGGGCTGGCCCCAGAAATTGATTTTTTTAAATGGTGTAAAGTAGGAGTAAGATGCATTTTACTCCCATATGGATATCCAATTGCCCAACCCATTTATATCGAAAGACTGCCTTTCTCTCACTGCTCTGCAGAGTCACTTTTCTCATAAATCAAGAGTCCTTTGATATGTGAGTTTATTTCTGAATATTCTATTCTTTTCTACTCTTCTATTGGTTTATCTTGTACCAACAACACAGTAACTGTCGTTTTAGAATAAATTTGCCAACTTTGTTTTTCTTCAAGATGGTCTTCATTACTGTCGACCCTTTGCATTTCCATATAAAGTTTAGAATCAGCTGGCCAATTTCCACAAAATGACCTGCTGGGTATTTGATTGGATTGCATTGAATCTATAAGTTAATTTGGGAAGAATTACAATTTTACAACATTACCTATAATATTCTCTCTTCTAATACATCAATATGGTAAATCCTTCCATTTATTTAGATCTTCCTTAATTTCTTCTAATAACATTATATAGATTTTGTAAAGCAATCTTTAAAAACTTCTGAGATTTGTTCCTAGGCATCTGATGTTTGAGCTGCTATTGTAAATGGTATTATTTTAAGTTCCATTGTACATCCAGTACAACGTTGAATAGAAGCAGAGAAGTCAGTAGCAGGCATTCTTATCTCGTTCCCAATCATAGGCAGGAAGCCTACAGTATTTCATATTAAATATGATGTTAGCTGTAGGCTGCAGACACTAATTTTTATCATCTTTTTCTCCTCTACTAATTCCCCTTCTCCTTTGTTCCTTCTCCATCTTCTATAAAAATTTCTCAACTTCTCTTATCTGCTTCTCTAACCTCTTATATTCTCTTTGTCTTTGTGGGTTTATACATTTTTTTATTTCTTTAATTTTAGTGAGGTTTCAAGAAGGAATCAAGATAAACGTGTGTTCAACCTGCCAGGCCTAATTAGAAGTCCTACAAAGAGAGACATGAAACAATCCATTTTTTCAATTAAAGTGTACTTGATACACTGTATGAAAATTCTGCTATTTCCTAAACTGGCAGATTTTTTTACAAGTTTTCTTCAATCTTCATAGATTTGAAAAAATGTGGGAAACAGAAATATATCATACACCTAGAGTTGTAGCTCCCTTAAGTGCTAAAATAACAAATTTTATTTCATGGCAACTAGAATTTCACTTTGAGGTGCCATAGCCCCCTTGATCTCAAATGATTTTCCTTATAAATTAACGTTCTCTTTCTCCACCAAATTCAACTTCTCACCTCCTGCAGGAATTCCCTTAAATATCCCTAGTAATGACCATCTAGCCTTTGCTTAAATACTTCCTATGCTGGGCTGTTTATCACTTCTCCCGTGGACAGAAACAAATATTTATCTTAATTTCCCACTTAAAGTAGTATGACTTAGGTTTGCACTAAACTGAAAATAACAAAAACTCACTAGACAGTAGGCTTAAATAAAGCAAAGGTTTTATTCTTTTCGTATAATAAGGAGTCCAGAAGTAGGTCTTCTGGGACTGGTTTGGCATCTCCACGATGCCATCAGTAACCCACCCTATTTCTAGGTGTCTGCTTCTTCATTCTTAGACCATGCATGGTCTTCAGCCCCATGTTTGTAAGAACACTTCTACACTTCCAGGCGTGCTTCTGCATTCCAGGAAAGGTGAAAGGAGAGTGCAAAAAGCGTGACTTATTGAGTCAGCCGCTTTATAAAGAGCCTTTCCAAAAGCCTCACCTGGCAACTTGCTCTTGCATCCCATTGGCCAGACTATTTCACCTGGCCACACCCAACTACAAAGGTTGAAGTCAATGTTTTATTGAGACACTTGGAACAGAATTGAGGTTCAGTTAGTAAAAAAGACAAAGATAATTGATGTTGGGTCAGCAACCAACAGTGTCAAGGTTTACCTATTTCCCCGTATTTATTCCTTCCCACCTTGAAAGAAGATCAATCAGAGGCTTTGGCTGTAGCTCAAAGCACAAGGGAACAACTCTGAACTGTCCGGAAAGTAATGGGCATAGAGGATGAAGTCAAGAGCAGAGGAATCACTGAGAACATACAGAGAAAGCAGAGCAGACTCCTTCTTCCCCTGGGAAAGGAAGCTTAACGAAGGCAGCCGGAAGGACCTCCAGCTGGTCTGGGAGAACTGGGAGGCTGGGAGAGCGAGGGATCAAATTGAAGACCAGAAATAGAAACAGCTGTTGACCGCGTTTGCCAGCCCTAAGGGGATTGCTTGTGCACATTCGGTGGAACAATTCCATTTGATCCATACACATGTAGCAATCACGGCCCGCTTCACTTTTTAAGTGCTTGGAATTATTCTTTTCCTATTTAAGATTTACATTCACTAAGGCTACACACGGCTATCAGCCTGAACTTGTTGAACCACCACACTGAGTACACACAGGCAGATAGTGCTTACTTACTACCCATTACTCTAGGAGTTGCATTCTTTGTGGTCTATCATAGACTTCCACCTTGTGGCAGGCCCCGGGCTAAGTACAGTGCTTGTTATCACTTATTCTCATAATAATCTTAACATTATCGCAGTTTTTAA
Organism: Ceratotherium simum simum; assembly: GCF_057802395.1. Lineage (NCBI taxonomy): Eukaryota > Metazoa > Chordata > Mammalia > Perissodactyla > Rhinocerotidae > Ceratotherium > Ceratotherium simum. Next base: position 49,151,569 of record NC_141913.1, read on the forward strand.
GATGGGAAACCTGGGGCTCCAGAGGAAGTGGTACCAAGGTTCAAACCCAGGTCTGCCATACGGATTCTCAAACCGTGTGCATGCAACAAAAGCCTCTGCTTGTTGCCTTGAAGCCAGAGAGAAGCTAGTCTAACTTCCTCATTTACAGAAGAAAACGCGTGCACACACACACACACACGCACGCACGCACACACACGCACAGCCCAGATGTGTCAAGGACCTGCCCCAGGTTGACAATTACAAAAGGCTCAGTCTCCTGAGTCCCTTCATCCCACTTTTTTGACACAAACTTAGCCTCTATGTAACTGATGCCTGTAGTGTTTTGGAAGGCTAAGTTCCGCTTTTTACCAGAGATAAACATCATTTTCAAACTTTAATAATCCTTCAAGACATTTCGTTAACCACATGAAGGTTTTTACTTTTTAGACTATGAAAACAAATAGCTTTTTAAAAAAACTCACATCCCAGGGGCCAGCCCAGTGGCGCAAGCAGTTAAGTGCGTGTGCTCTGCTGCGGAGGCCTGGAGTTCGCCGGTTCGGATCCCAGCGCGCACCAGACACATCGCCTGGCAAGCCATGCTGTGGCGGCGTCCCATATAAAGTGGAGGAAGATGGGCACGCATGTTAGCTCAGGGCCAGTCTTCCTCAGCAAAAAAAGAGGAGGATTGGCAGATGTTAGCACAGGGCTGATCTCCTCACAAAAAAAAAAAAAAAAAAATCACATCCCAAATGTGAAGAGTTAGGGGAACTTACCAGGAACTAGCCCTGGACACATTTTTGTTTTACACGTTTGCTGAAAACCACAAACAAGGCAAAATGTCTTTAAATCCACCCTAATAACCTTTTTTCCTTCATCTCAGAGGAACCAGTCAGGAGGCAAAAGGTGGCCCCTTCAGGAGGCCAGGTGACCCCTGCTCCCCAGTTGTCACCCTGGTCATCATCCATTCTTTAGGGACGCCTTCCCGACCTGCCTTTCTAAATGAAATTCCCCATCACACCACATTTGGGATTCTGCTTCCAGCCATGGCAGATTGACTTGTACTGGAGTAGCTCTCCCACGGGAAACAACTGTAACATTGGACAAAATAGATGAAATTACAGTTTTCAGAAGTTAGGCAAAAGGCAGCACAAGACTGTGATGCCAAAGAGATGAGTGCCATGATATCTTTTCTAACTGCAGGCACTTTCTGGACTGTGGCCCAGGGAGGAAGAAGCCAACAGGGTGCAGTGGTCTTGCTGAACTGAGGAGGCAGAAATGGGAAGTTTGGATTACTGAGACAGCTGGAATGTGCAAGCAAGGTGTCACAGAGAAGGGAGCTGTGCAGAGGAGGAGTTCCTGACACCTGGGGATCTCCTTCAGGCTTTAGTTAAATACAAAGCTACTCATGTGTAGAGCAAGACTCCATGAGGCTGATCCAAGAAGACTGGAGAACCGAGAGTGAACAACTAGTGGAGCCTGAATAGGTCTGGGAGATGTTCAAGGACTGACCAGTCAGAGGGGAGAAATGTTGTTGACCCCCTGTGGGTACCTCCATCACTCAATAGAGACCCCAGAAAGGCTACTCTAGACCCACCCTAACAAAGCTTTAAACCAACCCTTGAAAATATCAAGATGATCTGCAAACTAACTGCCAGCCAGGACAAAATTCAACTCTCTGTTATTTTTTATTTTATTTTAATTTTTTGTTTATTGCAGTGACATTGGTTTATAGCATTGTATAAATTTCAGGTGTACATCATTATACTTCTATTTCTGCATAGATTACATCATGTTCACCACCCAAATACTAATTACAACCTATCACCACACACATGTGCCCAATTATCCCTTTCGCCCTCCTCCCTCCCCCTTTCCCCTCTGGTAACCACCAATCCAATCTCTGTCTCTATGTGTTTGTTTGTTGTTGTTATTCTCTACTACTTAATGAGGGAAATCATATGGTATTTGACCTTCTCTCTCTGACTTATTTCACTTTGCATAATACCCTCAGTGTCCATCCATGTTGTCACAAATGGCTGGATTTCACCGTTTCTTATGGCTGAATAGTATTCCATTGCATTGTGTATATATACCACATCTTCTTTATCCATTCGTCCCTTGATGGGCGCTTAGGTTGCTTCCAAGTCTTGGCTATTAACCATCAACAAAACGAAAAGACAACCTAACAATTGGGAGAAGATATTTGCAAACCATACATCTGATAAGGGGTTAATCTCCAAAATATATAAAGAACTCATGCATCTCAACAACAAAAAAACTACCAACCCAATTAAAAATTGGGCAAAAGACCTGAACAGACATTTCTCCAAAGAAGATACACAGATGGCCAACAGACATATGAAAAGATGTTCAAAATCATTAACTTTCAGGGAAATGCAAATCAAAACTACAATGAGATATCACCTCACGCCTGTCAGAATGGCTATAATTAACAAGACAGGAAACAACATGTGTTGGAGAGGATGTGGAGAGAAGGGAACTCTCATACACTGCTGGTGGGAGTGCAAACTGGTGCAGGCACTGTGGAAAACAGTATGGAGATTCCTCAAGAAATTAAGGATTCCTCAAAAAATTAAGAATAGAACTACCATATGAACCAGCTATTCCACTGCTGGGTATTTATCCAAAGAACTTGAAAACACTAATCCATAAAGGTACATGCACCCCTGTGTTCATTGCAGCGTTATTCACAATAGTCAACTCTCTGTTAAAGAAGACAACAAAATCTAGACACTCAACTATGCAGCATCCGTAATTTGTGGCATATCATAAATGATTTCTAGACATGTGAAAAAGTAGCAATATATGATCCATAACCAGGAGAAAAACAGTCAATTGAAAGACCTAGAAATGGCAGAGATGATGGAATTAGCAGATAAGGACTTTAAAACAGCTATTTATTTTAATGGGCAAAATATTTGAATAGACACCTCATCAAAGAAGATATATGGACAGTAGCATATTAGCACATTAGTCATTAAGGAAATACAAATTAAAATCACAGTGAGATACCACTACACACCTATTAGAAAGGTGAAAATTTAAAAAGACTGACCATGACAAGTGATGGTGAGAATATGGAGGAACTGGGACTCTCATAATCTTTTGGTGGGAAAAAAAATGGTACAACACTTTGGAATATGGTTTGAAAATTTATTTTAAAAGATAAACATACACCTACGATATGATCCAGCCATTCCATTCTTAGGTATTTACCCAAGAGAAAAGGAAATACATATTCATACAAAGACTTATACACGGATGTTTAATAGCAGCTTTCTTTATAATAATCCCAAACTGGAAACAACTCAAATACCCATTTAAAGATGGATAAATAAACAAATTGTGGTATATGTTAAGTCAGGGTTTGCTTTGTCACTCTGCTTGCAACCTAACAAGACATCTTGTCAGTTTCAGGGCTACAGACAGAAGACACAGGACATCCGGGTCAGAGACGAAAGATAGTTTATTACTCATGGCAATAGTGGTAGCCAGAATAATATCATTGCATGCTTTCTCTGAGCTGCAGTCCCACTGGGTGACATGAAGAGAGGCAGGTGTTGCCTGCACACACAGTCGGGTACATTATAGGAGAGGAATCATTGCGATTTGGACGCCCTGGCTTTATATAGAGGCTACTGGAAAACCTGCCGAACCTCCCCTCTGGAGAGAGAGGTACCTCCACCAGGATTTCTGTGACGAAAACTAAGTCAACTTTGTACTGGCAACTATCATCAAGTGTATAAGTTTTATATTGCTGCATAACAAATTACCACAAACTTAGCATCTTATAACAACATCCATCTATTATCCCACAGTTTCTGAGGTCAGAAGTCTGGGCATGGCAGGGATGGATTCTCTACCCAGGGTCTCATAAAGCTGAAGTCAAGGTGTCGGCAGAGGTGCATTCTCATCTGGAGTTTGGGGTCTCCTTCCAAGATCATTCAGGTCTTTGGCAGAATTCAGTTCCTGTGGTTAGAGGACTGAGTTCCCATTTTCTTGCTAGCTATAGGCTGGGGGTTGCTCTCAGTCCTAGAAGCTGCCCACAGGCCCTAGCCATGTGGCCTCTCACAACTGGGCAGCTTCCTTCTTCAAAGGCAGCAGAAGAATCCCCTCCAGTTTGCGATGATGAAGTCTTATGTACAGCAATCTAAGGGAGGAGGATCCCATAATATTCACAGGTCCGGACCACACTCAAGGGATGGGGATTATATATGGCATTTACACTACGGGGCAAGAATATTGGGGGCTATCTTAGAATTCTGCATACCATATCAAAGAGAGCTAACTTAGAAGTCATGATTAATCTCAAATATTTGCTTCACTGATTGGAATTGTTTTAACTTTAGTAAGTAAGCATATTAGAAGGATTCAAACTGAAAATATTTTATATATTTTCATATAGAGTATAATTTTCATTATACTCTCACAGACCATAGTAGAAGTCATCTTGGTCAAACTGATAATTAAAGAAACTGGTCAATAAGCTTTAGCCCTAAACTTGCTAGAGAATTTTCTGCGAAGCTGGTCTGGAAAGTATAGGCAGTCCTCACTTTGCATGGTAGTGGAGGACTGTGAAAATGACTGTGCACACTGAAACTGTGTTAAGAAATCTTAATAATGGGAAAAATTATGATTATTCTGTGACCTTTAAAATTTTTTGTCAGAACATTACAAACTTACTGTTGGTTAGAAATGTATAGAGAGGTGAAAAAATAGTAAAACTAATATTTAGTATATTGTAATTTACTAATAACAGCTTTATTAAGATACAATTCACATACTATAAAATTCAAGATGTACAACACAGTGGTTTTTAGTATATTCAGAATTGTGCAACCATCACCACAATCTAATTTCAGAATATTTTCATCACTCCAAAAGGAAATTCCATACCCATTAGTACTCTCCATTCACCCCCCGACCCCCATCCCTAACCCCAGGCAACCACTAATCTACTTTCTGCCTCTCTGGATTTGCCCATTCAGGACATTTCATATAAATGAAATCATACAATATGTGACCTTTTGCAACTGGCTTCTTTCATTTAGCTTAATGTTGTTTTGAGGTTCATCCATGTTGTAGCATGTATCAGTACTTCAGTTCTTGTTATTGATGAATAATATTCCATTATATGGATATACCACATTTTGTTTATCCGTTCATTACTTGATGGACATTTGGGTTGTTTCCACTTTTTGGCTATCATAAATAAAGCTGCCATAAACATTTGTATACACATTTTTTGTGTGGACATTATGTTTTCATCTTTCTTAGGTACATACCTAGGAGCAGAAATACTGGGTCATATGGTTATTCCATGTTTAATATTTTGAGAAAGTGCACTGTAATTTAAAACATTCAGAAGCGTTGAGAATTGAAGTGCTATATTTCTTCGTAAAAGAAAACTAATCAAAAGGTAGTTTGAACAGTACTTGCCTTCTTCTCTTCATCGTATGATTTATGATATGGAGTGAACACCTTTTCTGTGCCTTGACGAGTTGTCGTATTCCTTTCTAAGTCTGGATCCAACATTTTTATCCATTTTATCCTTTGTGATTTCAATGTCATGAAATATCTCTGAGAGTTCCTTTAATGTAAAGTTTTTTTCCAGTGTCATTGCCTCTGGGACATCTTTATCCCTTTTGTCACAACCACTTTCCTCATTTATGTTGATAAATTCACCTTCACTAGGTTTTCCTGGTTGCATATCTACAGTCGCTCTATGGTGGTAATGTCAGCAGTCCCATGGCAAGCAATTTCTTCTATAACTCCATTTACATTGATTCGAATTTGACTTACAGTGTTATCACTTTTGGTTTCTTTCCTGCGATTTCATCTTTGTTGGTTAATTCCCTCTTTTGATGATCCATTTTTGTAAAATGTCATGTGGCTTTATCACTGCGAGACGAGGGGGCAACATGACTACACACTCTGCTGTCTGTGCATGAACTAAATAACAGATGCACATTGACCAGTCATCACTGACAGCACTTTTTTTTTTTTTTTGGTGAGGAAGATTGAACTGAACATCTGTTGCCAATCTTCCCCTTTTTGCTTGAGGAAGATTGCCCCTGAGCTAACATCTGTGCCAATCTTCCTCTATTTTGTATATGGGACGCTGCCACAGCATGGCTTGTTAAGCAGTGTGTAGGTCCACACCCAGGATCCAAACCCGGGAACCCTGGGTTGCTGAAGCAGAGCGTGCAAACTTAACCACTATGCCACTATGCTGGCCCACACTGACAGCCTTTGAAAGAAGTAACATGGTTGGTCATTGATTGTGATGTGCATCTGTTATTTACACAGTGATTTGTGGACTAAAGAGCTAGCTGTGAAGTTTGTGTTTTATGCAATTTTTTGTTGTTGTTAGTGTCTTGGAGTTGATTTTGACTCTTAGCGACCCTGTGTACAGCAGAGAGGAACCCTGCCCAATCTTTTTGCACCATCCTCTCACCTTCTGGCGCTATATCAGACAATGCTCCACTGCTATTCATAGGGTTTTCATGGCCAATTTTTCCAGAAGTGGGTGGCCAGGTCCTTCTTCCTAGTCTGTTTAGCCTGGAAGCTCTGCTGAAACCTGTCCACCATAGGTGACCCTGCTTGTATTTGAAATACTGGTGGCATAGCTTTCAGTATCATAGAAACATGCAGCCGCCACAGTATGACAACCAACAGATGGATGGTGTGGTTCCCTTGCCAGGAAATGAACCCAGATCATGGCAGTGAGAGCACCGAATCTTAACCACTAGACCACCAGGGCTGGCTATGCAATTACTTACAGCTAATATATCATGGTAATTGAAATTTGAACCACGCTGTTGGGGGACCAGTGTTATTCAACTAAAGCATAGTAACTGAAATTTGTGCATGTCAGAACTGTGCAAAGTGAGGACTGCGTGTATTCTTACCAAATACAGAGGGCAGCTAAAAGTAGGATTTTTTAAAAGAAATCAGAACACAAAGAGTTCAGCATCTAGATAACTGGAACCACTTGAATGGGTTTATGCATGTTAATTAATTCCTTTTAGATATACATTGAATCCTTAAAACCCTACAAACAAGCAAATCAAACCTAAAAGCACTTAGGTCCACCACGGAAGTAGTCACAAAGGTAACAGGGAAAAAATGAGATCGACAAAATAAACAAAAAACAGAAGTTCCTGACAAGCAAGAAAACCTCCAGGTTTCCACAGCTGCTAAGAAACATGGACCATCTTACTGTTCCCAGTCAATCTTCTCGCCCAGCCCCTCTCTGCTCTCACTCAGAGCTCCAGTGATTCCCTCAAGCAGTGGCAACCAGTCCCCATCTTACTTGGCCTCTCTGGGACACTTGATACCATTTACTACAACCTTCTAGAAATTCTCTCCCCCTTGACTTTGGGGGCAACATTTCTTCTTATTCTTATCCGCTTCCTGGCTTTCACTGCTTTATTTTCCTCTACATCCCCAGCCTTGGCCTTGCAAATTTCGGTACTTGTTTGGGCTCCCCTTTGTTTCTTATTGTCTTCATATGCATCCTGTGGAAAAGTTCATTAACTCCCATGGCTTCAACTATCACCCGTAAGCTTATCATCCAGTGTTGATTATGATCTGACTATGTGACAGACCCTGGCTAAGCAATGGAAATGTCACCATGAATAAGACATAGTCCTCATTCTTAAAGATGCCCTGGGAAACCTCAACCACTCTCATGGGTACAAGTGGGAGAAGTCTTCCTGGAGGAAGAAACATTGATCTGAGTCTATGATGGATGAGTAGGAAAGAGACTGGGAATGGATGCTAATAAAATTGCACAAGATTTCTAAGCAAAAATATTATATCTCTTTTGAAAGGCATAAAAATGGCCTGAATAAATGGAGAGATACATTATGCTCCTGGATGAGAAAGTTTAACATTATAAAGTTGTCAGTTCTTTTACTTATATATGTGTTTACTACATATGTATGGTACATGATACATAAAAATGGTATCATGCTGTACATATCCAGTTTAGCTTGATTGTTTTCAGTCAATATCAGGTTTTTGTGATCTATTCATGTTGATAAATGTAGACCTAATCCATTCATTTTAACCATTGAATTGTATTCCACTATATAAATAAATGTTTATTATTTCCCTACTGAGAGATGGTTAGTTTGTTTCCTTTTGTTTTTTGTTTATTTATTTGTTTTGTTTTGTTTTCTTCCAATGGTGGAGAAAGAGTGTTTCAGGCACAATGAAGGGTATATATAAGACCAGAATAAGAAAGAGGGAAATTGCATGTAGTTGAACAAGCCAGGAAAACACAAGAGAAGTGAGTAACAAGAGATAGAGCTGGAAACATAGCCAGGGACTATTTCTCAAAAGAACTTATGTGCCATGCTTAGGACAACTCCCAAATGTACCTATTGAGCCCAGAACTTGTCTCTAAGTCTTGATTAGGCAAAGGTCCATTGGACATTACCCCAGGATTGCTTTGGACACCTCACATTGAGCACGTCTGGAATAAAATGCATTATCTTGCCCTTAAATGCCCTCCTTCTCCTGGGTTTCTCACCTAAGCCAAGTTACCACATCCACTCAATATCCAAGTAGAAATATCCACCACCTGTGAATCTTCCACCCCCTAGCCCCTACATCCAGTCAATTCAACAAGACTGCAAAAGATTTCAAATACACCTCCTGCCATGATCCCTGTCTGAATTCAAGTTACCTAGTCTTTTACCCAGACTGTTGCGATCCATGCATCTTAAACCCCTCCAAGTTAGTGATAACTGTCCCAGCAAGGCCATTCTTCAAATATTACATCTGTGAAATCTCCCCCAATCCCTTCACTTTGTCAGAAGTTATCAGTTTCCCTTCTAGGCTCCCGTAGAGCTTGGAACATATATTAGTTATATCACATATATCATGATAACCCAATTGTCTGTTTATATATCTCTTCCATTCACTGGAATGTGAGTGGCACACAGTAAGAACTCAGGAAATCTTTGTTAAAGGAACAAAAAATTGCAAAAAAAGAATTACATAGAAAACGTAGATAATTAGGAATAGTATTCTAGGTTCCAGAAATGTGAATACTGAGATATAAATGACAGGATAAAGTTAATGCTACTATATCCCTAATGCTACTATATCCCTTTTCAATAGACAATTTTAAAGTAGGCAGAAAAACAAAACAAAATGAAACAAAAAGTCTGAGCAGCCAATTTGAACAAGACCCAGGATTGTAAACTCTAAAGAACAGTACACATTTAAGCAATCTTAGCCTTCCCTGAATTTCAAAAGGTGAAAAGTTTCATTATGTGTCTGATTACTACAGACTCTACAGTCCCAAGAACTAACCAATGACGAATTATACCAATCCTGGCACAAAAGCAAAAATAAATAGCAGCCTGCAGCCCCTCTTAAAAGCCAAACCTTTCAAGTTGGAGAGTAATCTACTTTAAAAATGTCTTGGGTAACAGTTATGTAAAGTTTGATGTCTGTTATTACTTCCAAGTGTACCCAATATGCTCTCCTCACACGGAGAATGCCAATAGCATTCACAGCTCTGGGTCTGCTACTGCCACTCCCGTCAAAAGACATTTCAGAATGAATTTGCTTTGCAGACTTGACAGACACATCAGAAATTGCCAGAGAAGTAGGAAGGAGGCGACACTTTTGTCATCACAGACCACTGTGGAACCATAACTATTGCAAATGTGCAAATCAGTGTGGCTTGAGAAGGATTCTTTTGCCCCTGAGGGACAAGCTTTTAAAAAGACAGTAAGACAATAAATACTTATTTCTATTTAAATGCCTTTTTTTCAGCACTTATTACATTCCAATATCATCATTTAAACTGTGCTCTCCCGCAGCCATGCTGTTGCTAGTGCTGGATTCCGTAATCCACAGAGAGACCCTACTGAATGCCTGGCAAATTCACTTCCAGCTCTTCTCCATTGCTTCTAATAATGACACCAAGGGCCACGATGAGCACGCCTGAGAGTTGTAAGGTGCTGCATGCCTTTATGTATCTGGTCCTCCTGGGGGAGTCTCTCTTGGCCACTTGTGACAGCAGAGATCCAAAACAGCATCAATTTAGCAGAGGGATTCCACTGACTTTATTTTCCTGAATTGTTTGTCCTTCTAAGGTGTAGCAACTCTGAAAGAATAAATCAAAACATCTTGGGACAAGCTTAGGCCATTTAGATTATCTGCTCGAAAAAGAAACAGAAGAAATTAGAAGGCTACAAATATTTTAGTTGAAGGAATGCCATTACTTAGGTGGTAGTAGTAGAAAAAATAATCTTCTTAACAAAGCTTCAAGACTTTTCTACTTAAAATTTTTAGAAGCAGGTTTCTACTCCTTCTTATCCATATTGCGATTCTAATGATTTAAACAGAAAAGCATTGTGCAATGAAGAATAACAATTCCCAACAAACTGCCGTTTTGAAAATGATCTACATTTTCATGTAGATCAAAGGCGCTGGAGTTTTCCAAGTAGAAAGAGGTGTCACTGCTCCTTTTACAGCAAGTGCCTGATTCTGTTCTTAGCTCCTTAGAATTTGGAGCTAACAAGGCCAAGGTTTTGGGTTTGCTTCCCAAGTAAGGAAGTTACCATCAGAGGGAGAAAGGAAAAAAAGTCTTCATCAAAAGCAATGCTACCCTGATTCCCCGAAAGGAAATCTACGCGCTTGTCTTCTAGATCAGTGGCCGAGCGCCGTCCTCTCCCCATGTGAGAAGCAGCGCCGACATCACACAGCTATAAATGGTCGCCAGAGGCAAAGGCATTCAGTGGAGAGTTCAAGCGCCACACAGACAGGAACAAGCCACTGATGGGGCCGTGTGGAGTCTGCGGGTGACCTGGTGAGGGTCACTTCCACGAGCCTTCTACGTCTCAGTCTCTCCACCATGGAGCTCTCCCGTGAGGGAAGGTATTTCGATTGAGACAGGAAGGGGGTAAGAAGCACTGGAGGAACGAGAAGGACTGTTCCATTCTTCTGATGGCTTTATGCCACTTTTCATTTTTTCTGTCCCTTTTGGGCAAACTGATCCAGAGAACCCTTTGATCTCTCCCACTGTCTTTTTGCTTATTCTCCCGCTAGCCTTTCTGTCCACCTACAAAGCCTGGGGAGATGGTGATTGTAACGTCAGTGTAGGGAGTCGAACCATTTCCGGTTCCTCGATCCAACCTCATGGCTGAAACAGAGGGGTTTAAGTAAAGCTTTTTGAAGGAAAATACAGAGAAGGGGATGAAAGGATGGTTGAGTAGATGGATACACGAAAGGAAGTAAAACTCCTTTTCTTTCTTGAAGGAAAACACATTTGCTCTGTTGACAGCCAGTTAAACTGGCTCAGTCTGAAAAAGTTGAATTTGATGTGGAGGGGACTGGGGTGTTTTGTACTGGTGGCTGCCACACTCAGGATATATTCAGGAGTAAGGCCAGAACTTCAAATTACCAGTCAGAAAAGTGACAATAAAGCTGGGAGTGGGGATAGGGGAGGGGTGACTAGGAATGGGAGGGGAGAGGAGAACAGAGTCCTTTGCAGGACAAGGTAATGACCGGCCTTTTTGTTTTTGTTTTTGTTTTTTTTTTGGTGAGGAAGATTGTCCCTGAGATAACGTCTTTGCCAATCTTCCTCTATTTCGTATGTGGGATGCCGCCACAGCATGGCTTGATGAGCGGTGTGTAGGTCCGTGCCCAGGATCCGAACCCGCAAACCCCAGGCCACTGAAGCAGAGCACACAAACGTAACCACTATGCCACTGGGCCAGCATCATGACTGGCCTTTAATTAAATTTCACCTAAGGTAGGGACAGGAGTCATGCATGTCTGCAGTTCACATCAAAGCGTTCGCTGCACTGGGCCAAACTCATAAAGCCAGTCCAGGCCTCACCAGCTTTGTCCCCGATGTCAGCAGCCTCCTGGAGGAGCAGGTCCACCAGATAAAACAAGGGGACCAGTGAACCTCCAGACACACAAGCTCTCAAGTGCAGAGACCCAGGGAATGGCTAACAGGCCCTCATCTCATTATTTTCTCATCTCAGACCCCAATGAGTTCAGTCAGCCTCCAAGGCCCTGGAAGCATTAAGAACAGCAGCTCCAGCCGTCAGACTGACATGAGGTAAGACCTTATAAACCAGAACGTCAGTTAAAATTACACAAGACTCGTGGCTTAACAAAGGAAACACCACTCGAAGGCTTCCCTCTCAGGTTCAGGGAATGTTCTTGTGACGGTGCCAGGCCCTGTCACGGGGCCTGCGGTGGCACGTCTAATTCACGCCAAAGCTGGATCAAGACTGAGAGGTCTTGTATGCAGGGCTCCTGTGGGAAAATTCCCTTCTACATTCTGGATTAGGTCATGGATGCCAGTGTTACTGAGGGTGAGGTTCTTCTCAAGTAAGCCCCTGAGGGCAACAGTTTAAAGGACAACCAGACTTAATCACCAGCTTTCAACTTTCTGGTTTCAATTGAGTCCAGACACATAAACACCAAAAATATCAAAGGGAAAAGGAAAGTCTCAGAATCTCTTTATTACTGTCAGAATAATATGGCAGGAATGTTCCAGAAAAGCCAAATCATCAGCAATCTTGACATTAAAGAGCAATTAACTCCACCTTCAGGCTTATGTGCTGATATTTTTATATTCACATATCAGGTGAACTCATGGCCCAGGAAATGAGTTAAGTCACACAAGTGCTGTGATTCAGTCAGAAAAGTGGCTGACGGTTCTGTAAAATTTACCTCTCCAAATGTATTAGTTTCCTAGCACTGCCATAACAAATGATCACAAACTGGGTGGCTTAAAACAATGGAAGTTATTCTCTCACAGTTCTGGAGGCCAGAAGTCCTAAATCAAGGTGTTGACAGGGCCACACTCCCTCTGAAGGCACTAAGGGAGGCTCCTTCCTTGCCTCTTCCAGCTTCTGGTGGCTCTAGGCATTCCTTGGCTTGTGGCTGCATCATTCCAATATCTGCCTCCATCTTCATATAGCTGCCTTCTCCAGCTATATTATCCAGCCCACCTGGATAATTCAGGATGATCTCATCTCAAGATCCTTAACTTAATTACATCCGCAATGACCTTTTTTTCAAATAAGGTCACATTCACAGGTTCCAGGGGTTAGGATGTGGACATCTTTCAGGGTCACAATTCAGCCCCTATACTAAGTGTGCACCAGACTTCCAGGTCTTTACAAAACTTCAAGTGCTTGAAAACAGCCAATATTTACCTCCAACCTCTGATGTTAACAGAAACAAGAGTGAGAAAACTTCCTCCTTTTGCTTTATATACCATTGGAAGACAGCTGACGTAGGCCTCAGAGGTAAATGTTAGGAATCGGGCGCAAGTGTACCCATGCCAACTGCACCCTTGTAGGCAACATTAAAAGCATGTTTTCCTAATTATACTGTTTATACTTGATTATACATACACAGCTGAAAAAGTCTAGTTTTCACATCACCTGATTAGGTACAGTGACTGCATTTTTAGAAGGAAAATCTACAAGTGCTCTTATGCAGATTCCAGGATAGAAAGTTTGGGAGAGAACTATCCATGGAAAAAAAAAAGCCTCATACTAGTTGTAGGATCTTGGGCAAGTTATTTATAATCATCTTGTGTTTCAGTTTTCCCATCTGTAAAATGGTATAATAATAATAATGCCTGCTTCATGGGGTGGTTATGAGGATTAAATAGGTTAGTACTTGTAAAACATTTCAAACAATGCCTGGCACATCGTAAGGGCTATATAAGTTTTATCACAATTTTCACAAATTTTTTAAAAGCGATAATTAGAAATTGCACTAAACATTGAAGAGATACATTTACAAACACATTCAAAGCATGCATATCAATTAAAGTTCTTGGCTACAAGTAACAGAGATGCAGACAAAATTTTTTAGGAAATGCATGGCTTGTAGAATAACTGGGAAGAGTTAAAAAATGGTTGGAACCAAGAGAGGCTGGGCAGCAGAGGACGCAGCCACAGGGACCTGCAAGGAACATTACTGAAACATTCCGTCCCATTGATTCTGACTTTGAAAGCATAAGGTAAATAGCATATACAAAAATAAACATTTTAAGCGGAGCTTTGGACTTATTATCCCCTGTGTTCTTAGAAATACCAGTAAAATTAATCCTTCTTTTTGCTGGATAAGTATGTGACGGAAGGTACTGGAGTATCTCAATCAAACTTAGCTACCAATAGCTCCTGACTTTGCATCTTAGAAATTTTCTCTCTGTTCTAGCTTGAAAATCTTGCAAAGAACTCAGATTGGCCTGGCTTGGGTCAGACGTGCCCCCTAAACTAGCCAACTGTGGTGAGTGAAGAGTCATAAACCACTGGGCTCATGCCAGAGACACATGGTTAGCAGTGGAGACACAGTTACTTCAGAAGAGAGACTGCCAAGCAGACTGGCACAGCTGAGCTCTACACACTCACACTGTATCCATACTGAATGTGGAAAATAATTCATGAAGAAAAATACATTCGTATACATACTGGGTTCTAAGCAAGGCTAAGAAAGGGGAGCGACATGAGGAGAAAACGGAGAAAACAGGGGAAGAGAGAAATAAGTAAAAGAGAAAAACCAAGGAATGCACAAAAATTTAACTAGTAATCACTTTCTATAGCACAAATCACAAGAAAAGAAGCCAGTATTAGTTGAAAATTAATTTTTCTGGTAAAGGATGTAAAATATAAGGTACAAAAACTTAGCCCAAATTCTAACAGGCCTGTCCGAGGATCTGTAATGAACTGGATGCCAGTCTGGTCGTCCTGGAGGTTCCCACATGAAAGACTAAATGATAACAGGCATGATTTATTCAGAGGCAGGTAAAATTGCTGGTACATTTTCAAGTTTTCCCAGATTAAGAGTTAAAATGAAAACATTTCCAGCTCTCAGGAAAAGATTCAGTTAAGCATAAATATCCTTTTTCAAAACAGGGTGACAAGTCGAAGTTTTTACTGCAAAAGTATATGTAGACATTTCTGAAGTATGTTTAGCAGTCGGAAAGAGACTTTAAGATACGGTCTGCAGCCAAGCTAGTGGAAATTTCTAGCATACTGCCATCTTCCTCCCTTCACAATACATATACCAAGTTAAATTCCGTAAGTACTACAATAAATACACCTATTTAACTTTGTTTGACCAAGTGTTCCTCAAATATATTTGATCAGGGAACCTTTTTATTATATCTGTTTGTATCCTAAGGAACTCATGTTCTAAAGGACATACTTTGAGAAATGCTGCTATGTGGCAAATAAATACTGTGATTCTAAGGGTGGTGAGTTGAGCAACAGTTGTGATCTGTTTTAGTGTCTCTAAGGAAAGTAATAAATGATACATTACTTCTCAAATGTTCTTTTTATAGAACGAGTGTTGTGTGGAAATCCCATGCACCTTTCTCACAAACCATGCTGCTGCAGAAATGGGAAAATGCTCTAAGATATTACCACAGTACTGAAAACACGTAACAATCCCACTTTACAGCATTGTACAGAGGATGAAGAGAATGTCAATATAAAAAGAACAACTCTGAAGAGGTGAGCAATTACCAAGTATCTCTGGTCTCTTAAGGCAGTGCTCAGAACTGGCCTGAAGGGGGTCCTCTCCAAACGGCTGAGCTGACTTAGCTCCTTCTCCTCTGGCCTCCTGAACAGACGGCGTCTAGTGTATATACGGGAGCTCACCCAGTTCTCCCCAGGAGAGCTGGGACCCTGCAGCATCTACTGCCTGTCTTTGGAGACAATACCTATGCAATCCTCCCCAATCCCCAGGACCCCCTGGGCCAGTTCCATCAGAAACCACATTTCTGACGGCACAGTTACGTGTCACAAGGTGGAGGAGGAAAGGAGTCCCTAGCCTACTACACCAAGTGCGTAAAGGTAGGGTTGGGGTGGACATATATGTTCCTAATGTCTGAGTTGGCTGAAATTTGAATGAGTTTTCCACGAGGATCAGTATTATAAGTGATGAATAGACTTTCTAGATATGTAGTTCAACTCTATCATTGTTAAATCATTTTGAGGGGATTATTGTGAAAATATACTACCACTTATAACATTATTTCCCTAAAAAATAAAAAAGCATGTTGTGTTCTAAATACTGCACACTAAATATAATAATACAGAGAATTAAAACATTGGTAAATTATGGACAGGCTGCAGTTAGTTTCCTAAATCCTTCGAGTTTCCTCCAAAATTTATTCATGGTTCATGCGACACAGTATAGCTTTTTTGTTGTTTGATATTTTCTTAACCTGATATGCCCACTTTAATTTTTACAGCAATCCCTAATTTAAACAATGCTAGGGGCCGGCCCTGTGGCATAGTGGTTAAGTGTGTGCACTCCGCTGCTGGCGGCCCAGGTTCGGATCCCGGGCGCGCACCAACGCACTGCTTGTCAGGCCATGCTGTGGCAGCGTCCCACATAAAGTGAAGGAAGATCGACACGGATGTTAGCTCAGGGCCAGTCTTTCTCAGCAAAAAAGAGGAGGATTGGCGTGGATGTTAGCTCAGGGCTGATCCTCCTCACCAAAAACAAAAAACAAAAAAAAACAATGCTAATCAGCAAATGTCTTAAGTCTTGATTTGGAAATCTGGTATTCATGGTTAGAATGAACAAGTAAATTAAACAGAAATACATTTTACACAAATCTTATTTATTTTTTCTCTGTTATTCAACACAAAAATATGCATTTCAAAACACCTTAGGATATTTGATATGCTGTGCAACACAAAAGGCCCATCCAGCCAACCCTGTTCCAAGGCGAGTCTGAGGGGCCCAGTTACAGGGCAGCAAGGTGAGCCCGCGGCTGCAGGCACATGTCCTGTTTTGTAAACTCACACTGACTCAAGACAATATTAAGAAAAGACATACTTCAAAGAGCAAAATAGGGCCAGCCCCAATGGCCTAGTGGTTCAAGTTCAGCATGCTCTGCTTCAGCAGCCTGGGTCCGGTTCCCGGGCGTGGAACCACACCACTCCTCTCTTAGTGGCCATGCTGTGGCGGTGGCTCACATCAAAAAAAAAAAAAAAGAGGAAGATTGGCAACAGATGTTAGCTCAGGGCGAATCTTCCTCAGCAAAAAAAAAAAAAAAAAAGGAGCAAAATAAAGGTAAGAGCACTGAGCACCTTTTACAATGTTGGAATAAAATATTCATTCATTCTCTGTGTGAAAATCTGGGAAAAGATGAAAGGCAAACTAGATATCAAAGGAGTTAAAAGATAAGTGTTTATAAAGTCAGTCTTCTCTGACTTGTGAAAAAACTGATTAAAAATCCTTTGAGACAAGGTGAAAGTTCCTGGGTTCTCCACCTCCCGATGTCACTGTCTGCTACAGAAGCGCCTGAGTTGTCCATCCAGATTTTACATTACAGACTGATACATGAGCTCTTAATACTGACAGCAACACTTTCCTTTTTTGTACTATAATGCTTTCGCTGGTATGCCATGAAGTACTATCACAAATAAATTATAACTATACTTCATCATAAATAGAAATTAAGAAAGTATATTTTGCCAAACCTTTCGAGTCTTCCTAGTTGTATTTGTTCACTCACCTGCCAACCTGAAAAATCTAGTAATTTGTAGAGGGCTTCCTCATCATAATGTGAATTAGTAAAGCTATAACTTAATTCAAAAGCAATTATTTTTTAAAAATGGGACTCAGACCAGCAAAGCTTAGCATCAGCCAAAATCTACCGGCACACCATGGGCAAAAAGCCAACTCTACAGTGAGATGTAAAGGCCACTTAGGAAAAATCCAAATAAAAATTACTCTCAACATATTTTGTCCATTAGAATTAGTTTACAAAGGGAAATCTAAATTTAATGAGGGGACTTTAAGGTCTTTGGACTAGACTCTCACAATCAGAAAGAAAAGCAATTTTAACACTGATTCTTATAATATTGTCAGAAAGTTTAACCACTGATTTAAAGAATTCTGTTGCAACAAATCATGATAAAAGCTATGGTGGCAACAGATATTACAATTACAATTAAAAACTAATCCTTTCAATTTTTTCCCATGAACAAGACACAAATACTAAACATTTTCTACTTTTCTATCTCCAGAAATTCCATGAGAATCCAGAAGTGAAAAATAAAGTGAAGTTCAAACCTGCATCTAGCTGGTGGACTAGAAACAGCATTAAGAAGCATAAGATAATACTGTTGCGTACTAAAGAAAAATGACAAACACCCGAAAACGTTTTTTCCACTGAAGCATTACTAAATTTGAAATAACACATCCTGATTGTCTTTTTAGTGTTGTCGTTTAGTAGTCAGAAATACTTGCAACACTAGTGCTGAGAGCTGATAAATATTTATGGTGCCACCTGGTGATGTCCTTCAAGTTCGGCCACAGTATTGACTCTGGATGTGATCAATACTGCCCCCACAGGAGCACATGTGCCTTTGCGTATACAGGAAGCTGTACAGCTGGGGACCAGACTGTCACAGGTGCTCTGAAACATCAGTGAGAAGAGCTGCCAACTAAGGGAAAAAAACGAAAATGGAGAATGCTTCACTGTGCTTTCCCACAGACACAATCACTATTTCACACATGCAAAACCTAAAGAAGATGGAAGCTCCTTTATTCCAGATATCCTGTAAATTCAGCATTCCACATATGATTTTCTTTATAGGAGCATAATATGCTGTGCATCAATATCCATCTTCCTATTGAATCCTTGATAAGATTTCAGTTTCCAAGGAGAATGAGAAGCAAGATCCAGAAGCTGAATGATGGCATCAGCAACATCATATGAGATGGCTTTTGGGTTTGCCACAGAGTTTGAGTTTCTTTGTCGTGAGCAGCTGTGCCAGGCCATTGAGAAACACCAGAACCATGGTCATGGACATGACAATCACATAGTGGCTGATGCTGCAGAAGGAGAAAAAGAAACGTGTTACAGGCAGAGACAACACATATGAGGAAAAGCAGAAGATCCCTTCAAATAATGTTTTTAAATGTATATATAAAATACATGGAATTACAAAGGATCCCAATGATTTGGAAATAGATATCAAAATGTTAAAAAAACAAATTTGTTATAGAAGTAGTGATGAACATAAATAATATTTTGAGATATCTCCAACAACTGTAACATGTCATGAAAATGTCTGATTGGTATTGGCAGTGCCTGTGTATCTGTCACCAGTAGAAACTGAATTTCAAAATCTAGCTTTTAGAAAAATAATTTTCCCCCTTCAATTCTTGGACCCTCTGAATAATATCCACATACTCCCCAAGACGTTCTCAGGTTAAGTATTCTGACATTTTAGAGGACGCCATCTGATGCTCTGACATAAGTTAGAAGTACTCTGACAAAACTACCAGCTACAAAGAAAGAAAAATGTTACCCAAACTCAAATTCAGTGAAGTGCAAGTTTTAGCCAAGAAATCTGAACAAAGGAAAAAGGACACATCTCTTTATTAATCTCATAGTCAAAGCTACTGTCTCCTAGACTTTTGGAAAAAGACAGAAGAACAATGAATACTATTAAAATTACTCAGTCTCAGTTCTCATCTATCAGCAGTAGTAAACGTTCAGTTTTTCTTTTTAAACACAGTAATTGTACTATCTAAAGAATATGGTTTGATGATACATTTAGAAGTATGGGAAGCAATTTAGGATATGGATCTGACAAATGTACAGTAAAGCAGAGGTGCCACCAGCAGTGCTAGTACAGCACTGCCCAAGCTAAGCTCCAATGCAGACGGGCAAGTGGTCTATTTACAGCGCCTCTCAGAGCTGCAGTGAACTATCTGACTCGATGATAGATTCGCACAGTTTACATCCTTCAGCAACGGTGGGGGAACCTTTTAGCAGGCCGATAACCAGACTGGCTTGAGGAAGGGAGGCCTCTTTTCTGCCCCTTTCTCTCCACTACCCTAGCAAAAGGAAGAGTCGTAGTACTGGTTAAAGAAGCCCCCATCCAGAAACGGCCTACAGCCCCAGGGACCTTCTCCACAGGCGGGCAGCCCCCTCAACGTCAGACTGCTTCCCCTAGGCCAAACTAAGCAGAGCTTTGGCACGCTGTCAGGTGTTTGCCCACAGGCAAGGACCCCCAAGCCAGGAAAGAAGGGCCTTCTACACTGCACAGGTTGTTTGTTTTTGGTGTTGTTACAGCTTGTAAGTAAGAACCTCCAATGATAAAGTTTTATAGTTTGATAAGATTTTCCTTGGAAAGGCGCTGGTTAGGACATTCTTATTTAGAGTCTTTCTCTAGGTTCACCGTATAAAATAAATGTGAAATAGAAAAAGAAGAGTTGAAGAATTAAAAAAACAAGAATTAGAACGAGTTATGTTAGAAATCTGGTTCTGGTCTAGGGTAGGCTCCTGACGTAAAAAAGAAAACAAAATCAGATCCTCAACTGCTAAGCAAATATTAACACTAAAGAAAGATTTTTAAAACTTTTGTTTGTTTGCACTGTAAAAATAACACAACAGGATATTGGACCAGGGATTTTTTTCTACTTAAATTTATGTGTGTGTGTGTGTACGTGTTTGTATATTTTTTTAACCCTGAATGAATATGATATGGATCTTACCTACCATTTAATAATGTAGATGTTACAAATTACAAAGCCACTTGCCAATTTTAATAGCTACAGAGGAAATAAATCACTGAACATTATTTATTTTAAAATGAAAATGATTGAAAGACTAGATTTATTTATCATCCTATCAAGCTTTGCTGGGGATAAAATTATCTAGATATTGATTTAAACAGAGTTCTCTTGAAAAGCAGGCCAAAATAGACAAGCTTATGTTACTAAAATTATGTGAGCCATGCCAACATCTGATCACACAGAAGTGGGTAACTGGTTGACTGACATTACTTTAAATGTCTTCCAAAGCAAGGCAACTTAAGTTCACCGCCTCTCAGTACACAACTTTGCTAATTTTACTGAGAAAATACTGACAGAGCAATCATAAGAGAGAACTACTTCTCTTCTCACCCCAAACCTACTAATACAATCATATC
Organism: Ceratotherium simum simum; assembly: GCF_057802395.1. Taxonomy (NCBI): domain Eukaryota; kingdom Metazoa; phylum Chordata; class Mammalia; order Perissodactyla; family Rhinocerotidae; genus Ceratotherium; species Ceratotherium simum. The sequence goes on from NC_141913.1 coordinate 49,172,535, forward strand.
TGTGTCCATATGTCCTCCTGCACCAGATCCTGTCTACAACAAACTCCTCCACTTCTATTGTGGACCCATTTCAACTTTCCTACTAAAGGACTTTATTTTTGCAACTATCCCCTCCCTCTCCTCTATAACCAATTTCTCGCTCTCTAAAGTGAGTATACCTTTCACCACACAGATATGTAATGTCTCTCATCCTAAAAACAAATGAAAACCTCTCCCACGATGCCCTAGCTCCCTCCACCACCATCCTAACTTCAGGCTCTTTAAATGTGATATGTCCAAAACCCACCTCCTAATCTCCTACACCCTCCTTCATCAAACTCACTCTTCCTAGAGCCTTCTCCATCTCTGGAAATGGCTTTACCATTCACTTAGTTACTCAAGATGAAAAACGTAGGAGTCAACCTTGATTCTTATCTTTTGTTCTCCCAGCACAACCAATCCATCAACAAATTCTATTCACCTCTTTCAGAATATTTTCAAATCCAGCTTCTTGTTACCATTTTGAATTGCTACCCTAATCCAAGCTGCCGTCATCTCTAGTTTAGAATACTGCAACAGCATCTTCATCAGTTTTCCTGTTCCCTCTCTTGATCCCTACAATATGTTCTCCACACTGTGGCCAGAGTGGTGTTTCAAAATATAAAGCATATCAAATCACTTCCCTGCTCAAGAGTCTAATGCTTTTTGCCTTACACTTGGAATAAATTCCTAATTCCTTACAATGATCTTCAACCATAAGTAATATCAACTTTCTGTCTTTCTAAACTCTCTCCCTAGGGGCCGGCCCCGTGGCTTAGAGGTTGAGTGCGCACGCTCTGCTACTGGCGGCCTGGGTTCGGACACTGGGCGCGTACCAATGCACTGCTTGTCTGGCCATGCTGAGGTGGCGTCCCACATACAGCAACCAGAAGGATGTGCAACTATGACATACAACTATCTACTGGGGCTTTGGGGAGAAAAAGGGAAAAAAAAGGAGGAGGACTGGCAATAGATGTTAGTTCAGAGCCAGTCTTCCTCAGCAAAAAAAAGGGGAAGATTGGCATGGATGTTAGCTCAGGGCTGATCTTCCTCACAAAAAGTAAAAAAATAAATAAATAAAAAATAAACTCTCTCCCTACCGTGTTTCCCCTCACACCATTCTAGTTACAATAACCTTCATGCTTTCAAAAGTATTTACTAACATGGGGAAATGATTATTATAGAAAGTCAACTTTAAGACAAAACAAAATCCTATATATGTTTGCACATAAATTAAGGCTAAAAGAATCTACGTCAACATGTTGAACCACCAGAGTGGTTATCTCTGAGATATTGAATTATGGATGACTTATTTTTTCTATATACTTTCAATATTTTCTATAACAAGCTTGTGATACATTTCTTATTTTCCATAATAAGCTTGTTATAACTTAATGTGATGTTTACAAATTGTGGTAGGATTAGTCATAGAACTCTTAGGCTGAATTCATAATTACCACAAAAATCTTTAACTCGATTCTTTTTCTGTTTCTCACAGGACATTTCAAAATCTGCACTGGTTCCTGAGATCAAAATTCTCAATTCAACTGGCTGGTCACAACTTCTTCATGTTGTAGGAATGTTTACTCTCCAACCCAGGGACTCAAGTTTGGAGTCAGAGGTGAGATGAGTAAGTGAGGGAGTACAAATTGCCCAATCTAGCGTCTTGAGGACCAAATCCAGGAAAATCCAACCTGACCTTGCTTTCCTGGGGAGACCAGGCAAGGAGGTCAGGAGTCAGGTGGATAAAGGAAAGCCATGAGGACTGTAAAAGATTACACGCACGAAAGGACAAACAAAACATGGCGTATCCATACAATGGAACACTATTCAGCAATGAAAAGGAACAAGGTACTGATAGATGCTAAAATATAAATGAATGCCAAAAACATTATGCTACGTGGAATGCCAGATGCTACATACTGTATGACTGCATTCATTGAAATGTCCAGAATAGGCAAATCTATAGAGACAGAAAGCAGATTAGTGGTTGTCTGGGATGGGGTATAAGAATGGGGATAGGTTGTAATCACTCTGGGGGAATTTTTTGGGTGATGGAAATATTCATAAACTAGAATGTGGTGATGGTTGCACAACTCCATAAATTAGCTGAAAATCACTTAAGTGATTTAAAAAAATCATTTAAAACCTTAAAATGAATGAATTTTATGATATGTAAATTATCTTTCAATAAAGCAGTAAAAAAAGAAGAAAGAAAAGATTATATTCCAGCAGATTTTTGTTCTGTTAAATTTTGCTATCACCTTTAGGCCTTTTATCACTTTTAGTATTTTAAATTATTTTTTAAATTATTTAAATTGATTTTTAAGTTATTTTAAAATATTTAATATAACTTGATCCCTTAACAAAGTAAGTTTTGTAAAACCAGTAGGTGAGCTAACCTCAAACTTAGTGAAAATGTATCTATAAAAGATATAGATCACACATCTCCTTACAATGGCCTGAAATTACTGACTCCTGGCTCACTTAAGCTAACATTATTGGCAAGGAACAGTTGTGAAGCTCATCATCTTCATGCAATTGAGCCATAAGGCATTTAGCTTGTGATATTTCCCATCAATCAAGTCTTGGCGTCATCTCAGCCTAGCACAGTTAAAGGAGCATCAAATTTCAACTTGAAATTTGAAGTCAGCTGTTCTCACTCTCCCTCCATGACTATCTGACAATAGTAAACTCAGCTGTTCCCAAGGTGTCCATGTGTGATGGTAGAGAGGGGCAGGGTCCGTGTGTGGAAGGGCATACAGAACCACCAGGCAGGCCTTTCAACCTGTGCAATGGGTGATACAGGTTACTGTACTTCTCCTCAGGGTAATGGGCAATAAAAGCAGGTTATATCTGTCTGATGTACTGGAGAAGAAAAAGATTGAGAATCACTAATTTTAATAAAGCTTAGTATTCATTATAAGAGTAAAGATATTTTATGGCACTTATTAATTACATTTAGAAAGGTATTAAAATATTGTTGAACATAATCATAAGTTTTCATTATATAAAAAGAGAAAAGATATTTTAGTTGTCATTTGTATTTTAATAAGGTATAACAATAGGGCATGTAGGGAACAATTAAAGTTCAAATGAACATCACTACCAAATCAAACTACAGTTCAAACTGATGATGCTGATTCTGTTCACCTCATATCAAATACATTTAGGACAAAAATTTAAATATGTTTTTATAGTTATGAAAATTACCTCAAAGGAATTTTTTCTCTAGTTTAAAAAATGCACTTCTTCAGTCTGCCATATAAAAGGCAGTACTCTGTAAAGTTTATGGCCTCCTATGAATGAAGACACAGTGTAAAAGATCAAAAGAAGAAAATACTAAATTACAGCTCTGTCAGCCCAACTCAGTTTTACGCCCTGGGCAGGATATTTTTCACAGGGCTGTTACAAGAACACCTGATGCCACGAGTTTCTCCAGAGAACCACTGAACTTATACCTGCAGTTTCAGTTGATTATACTGACTGGAGTGTATTCCTTTAAGAGTTTCAATTTAATTCTGGTAAAATCTGCTCTGAAGATGCATTTTAAACATATTGGACTATACCCATAAACAGATATACTGTCTCCTGCCCTAGTAATGCAATCTTTATTGTTAAAGAAACTATTACTTATTTATTAACACGAAACAAATAGCTGAGGAATCTCCCAAACCTATTTTGGAAACCCACTGCAGTCACCAGGATGACACTATAAACATAATAGATACATGCCAGACTCCACTCATGGGGTTGGTTAGCTCCCACTCCTCTCTAAACTTCTGGGACCGATTCTCACCATTTCTGTATTCATAAAGCAATAAAATAGTGAGGACAAAAGGATAACACTCCTTTCCTGTGAATAATAGGCAAGGAATGGCTGAAGTTATTAACTGTATTACTAATACAAAGGAGTTTAGAAATAAAATTTGTCACAAAGGGAACTACTAAAGGAGCAAAGCTCAAATAACCCCGGTTCCCATTCAGGGAACTCGCCAGTGAGTTTAACAGTATCTGCAACATGACAGAAAACATCTCAGCTTTTCAAATATACATTCACATAGGAATAATTAGAAAACCAAAACTTAAAAGCAACATTCTCACAAATAAAAAGCTGGAAAAAGTAAAATAATGAAGTTTTGATATGTGAACCCTATTAAATGATGCTTTAGTTCTGAATCTTGAAGCATATTTTTCCCCCATTATCCAAGCCTTTTCCTGGCAATCAATTAGATGTTTATGAAGATGCATGAACCATTCCTGCCCATTAGACCTGTACCACATGGTTCACTGCGGCACTACACACCATCGCTGCTGTATAGGATACAGAGAGAAGATTTTCGAAATCTAACTTACCAACAAGAGCAGCAGCAGCAATGAAAACCTCACCTTGCAGCATCAATCAGGGTAATTCCATTTAGAAAGCCTAATTTCACTAACTTAGATTTCATTTTGTTTCTCTATTCCAGCCCCCTCCACCCTCTGCCCTCCCTTCTGCAATCATCTTCCTTTCTTAAGTGGGCATCTTTTGGATGGTACAATAAGAGACAAGACAGACACAGCAGAGCAAGGAGATATTTCAGCAGGAATGACCAGGAGCGTATGTGTGGAATTTATACAGGATAGTCCAATGCCCTCAGCCTGAAGAACAGAACCGACCTCTGAAATCCCTACTATATTTGCCTTCGAGAAGTCTCTCTGAGCAAGCACCCCATGTAACCTAGGGGAGTTAGACCCATGAAGATGAAGCACTGAGACTGAGATAAACTGAGGTTTAACATAACTCACTAGCTGGCTTTACCTTTATCATCTTCCCATCCATTTTGGATTTTTAATGTTGTAAGGATAAGGGTGTAATGATTACACCAGGACAACAGGCATAAACCAGGACTGTTCCAGGTAAACCTGGACATATGGTCACCACATGTGTAGGGCAGCTCCCATTATAAAAAGTACTATTATCACAAAATATTTCTACAGAATAGTTTCTACCCTATATAGCATTAATTAATTATAGAATATTTTTATATGTATCATAAATCAATTATAGGACTGAAACATGGAGTAACATTCTTTTCTCATGGCTTGTACTGCAGAGGGGGGTGGTCATCAAAGCATTCTCAGCCTACGAGCACTAATAGACCATTCTGTTTCCGTTGGTTTGAATGATGCTCACTGTTTATTGCACGTCTCTGTAGTCTGTCTTTTTGCTATTATTTTTTACTCTGATGAACACTTTATTCCCACGATGGTTGTGTAAAGGAATGCAAGGAATAGGGCCAGAGGTACCACACAAGTGCCAAAAAAAACCTCATGCTAGATGTTCAATGCCAGTTTTGCAATGGCTCAAAGCCTCTTTTAAAAACAATCAAACAAGCACAAGTAACAAAAATAAAAATAGATAAATTGGACTATTTCAAAATAAAAACTTCTGTGCATCAAAGGACACAATCAACAGAGTGAAAAGGCAACCTAGAGAATGAGAGAAAATATTTGCAAATCATATATCTGATAAAGGGTCAAAGGACTTGAATAGACATTTCTCCAAAGAAAACAGACAAATGGCTAACAAGCATATGAAAAATGCTCATCATCACTAATCATTAGGGAAATGCAAATCAAAACCACAATGAGATACACCTCACACCCATCATGACGGCTACTATAAAAAAAAGAGAGGGGCCAGCCCCGTGGCTTAGCGGTTAAGTGCGCACGCTTCGCTACTGGCGGCCCAGGTTCAGATCCCGGGCACGCACCGATGCACCACTTGTCAGGCCATGCTGAGGCGGCGTCCCACATACAGCAACTAGAAGGATGTGCAACTATGACATACAACTATCTACTGGGGCTTTGGGAAGAAAAAGGGGAAAAAAAAAGAGGAGGATTGGCAATAGATGTTAGCTCAGGGCCGGTCTTCCTCAGCAAAAAGAGGAGGATTGGCATGGATGTTAACTCAGGGCTGATCTTCCTCACAAAAAAAGAGAAAACAAGAGCCAGCCCTGATGGCCTAGTGGTTAAAGTTCAGTGCTCTCACTGCTTCGGTGGCCTGGGTTTGCTTCCCAGTTGTGGAACCACACCACCTGTCAGTTGCCATGCTGTGGCAGTGGCTCACATAGAAGAACCAGAAGGACTTACAACTATGATATACAACCATGAACTGGGGCTTTGGGGAGGGAAAAAAAAGAGGAAGATTGGCAACAGATGTTAGCACAGGGCGAATCTTCCCTGAAAACAAAAACACAGAAAACAAGGGCTGGCAAGGATACGGAGAAACTGGAACTCTTGTGTACTGTTGGTAGGAATGTAAAATGGTGTAACTGCTACAGAAAACATTAGGGCAGTTCCTCAAAAAATTAAAAATAGAACTACCTTATGATCTAGTAATCCCACTTCTTGGTATATATCTGAAAGAACTGAAAGCAGGAACTTGAACAGATAATGAACACCCATGTTCATAGCAGCATTATTCACAACAGCGGAAAGGTGGGAGCAACCTAAGTGTCCACTGATGGATGAATAGATAAACAAAATGTGGTATATACATACAAGAGAATATTATTCAGTCTTAAAAAGGAAGGAAATTCTGACTCATGCTACAACATGGATGAACCTTGAGGACATTATGCTAAGTGAAATTAGCCAGTTACAAAAGGACAAATATTGTGTGATTCCACTTATATGAAGTACCTAGAGCAAGCAAATTCATAGAGACAGAAAGTCGAATGGTGGTTGCCAGGGCCTGGGGGGAAGGGGAAATGGGAAGTTGTTGTTTAATGGGTATAGAGTTTCAGTTACGCAGGATAAAAAAGTTCTAGAGATTGGTTGTACAATAATGTGAACATACATAATACTGAACTGCACACTTAAAAATGGTTAACATGGTATCTTCATGTTATGTATATACTACTATAATTTTTTAAAAAGGAAAAAAAAATATCAAGGAAAAAGAGAGCAAAAGATGGCACTTCAGATTTGGTGCACAGTACTATGACATGGTGAAGGGCCCTGCAACATCACTGCAGCCTTGGAGGACTGATCTTGGAGGAAGCCTGAAAAAACTATGCCTGGAAGCACAGAATAACTTCAGGGGATCAAAAGAGAATTAAGACTGGTTGCCAAGGGTATGATGCCAGGAACACATAAGGACAATGCTGTAATGATCCTGACAGTGCTAGTTCAGTTAGTACTTCCATTTCTACACATTCCACCCCATCCTTTACTCCATGGAATGAACTTGTAGAGAAAGGCAGTCAATTTTCTAACTCCTAGGCAATGATTAACTTGCGGAAATAACAACCAAAATATTAAAGCTTAAGTAGAACCAAAGAATGTGGTTCCTCACTTAGATGTCAATAGAATGTACACTGTAGCTTTGTATTCAAGATTCTCCAAATTAAGGCTCGCAAAGGCTATGTTCTTTATCCAAAACCTATGGTTTCTGAAATCCAAATTATTTATCACACTCCAGATATGTATGCTTTGGGCTTTTTCACCTCTATAGCTTTGTTCATATCCATTCTGTCTGCCTAAAATACCCTTCCCAAACCTCTAAGTCCTCTACTTGAAATTATACCCTTCATTCAAGGCCCAGCTCAAATGCAGAACTTGCACAATGTTTTCTCAGTCACTGAAGCCAGAAGTAAAGTGGCCTCCCTTCTGTATTCATATAGCCCTTAACCACAGGCTACCTTGCATTATAGTCATTATGTCTTATAACCTGTGTTAGACCATAATCTCCCTGAACGCAGGGGCCATGTGTCAGAGTCATACACCTCCAGCGTTGGAATGTCCCTTACAAGTTATGCATTAGAATCTTCTACTCAGTGCTTGAATTCCCTACACAATATCCTAATGAAGTAGTTATCTATCCCCAGAGAAGGGACATCTCTAGTCTTGAGGGAGGCAATCCCATTCATCTTTGGGTCCTTGACAATGCCTGGAATGCTTCATGCATGGCGAGTGCTCACTATGTATTTTTTTCTGAAGAAATGATCTATATATTAAATGCATACACAATGTAAAAAAAATGAAACCTAGGTATGTCACATTATTGTGAAATCTGTGTTTTGGAGCCAGTTTCCTCCTCTGTAAAATGGAAATAATTATATTTTCTTCACATCATTGTCATGAGAATTAATGAAATAACATATGTACAACTCCTAATATACTGTGTGCAATAAACGACATTTTAATACTAATTATTATATCAATTGAATACCTTTCTCGATAATTCTTAACCTTTCTCCATCACTGTTTAACTTATCCTGGCTTTTCCCCAGGTTTGGATAGAAGTTCTTCTGTGGCAAAACAATCCAATCCTCTGAATAGTTTCTAAAAACTTCTAGTGAGCCCAGAAGGGAGAAGAAATAAACATAATTGCACTAAATTACTTAAAACAGCTTAAGTTAACATAACACATTCCAGAATTTTCCAGAGAAAAATGATGACTATCTTTAAATAAGCAACAAGAAAGACTGTGAAGGAGATAAAATAATTTTTGGACAAAGAGGGATACAGGATTTCTGGAGTGGATCAAGGGCTGATGCCGATGCTGGGAGGTGGAAAATGAGAGGCTCAAAGGGGTTTTCTTTCTCTTTCTCTTTCTTTCTCCTTCCCTCCCACCTACTTCTCTCTTTCTTTTCCTTTCTTCTTTTCTTCTTTCTGATGAAATAGTGTATTATGAGAGAGGAAGAGAAAGGAAAGGCAAGTCAATCTGTTGAGAGGAATATTCTGCCAATTAAGTTACAGATGAAAGACTGAAGGTGACAGAAAGGAAAGAGGAAAAACAGTGTTGAATGGAAGAGTATCCAGATGAACTGACAAGAGAGGGATCACTCAGTTTAGGAAAACTGAATAAGAGAGCGGAACATCTATAATTAGAAAGACAGGCTTACAGTGGTTGCTCAAGAAGCACTTGTTGAATGAAAGCACAAAAAACTAAATAAGTCACTAAGTGGGAAAAAGTCCTGAGTTCAGAGCTCCAATGCTGAAAAGAAAGCTCCTCTACTTGAGTCCTGAGTATCAAGGTCAGCAAAGGTGATGCAGCAAAGGTGATGCAGCAAAGGAAAATTTCTGTTTAGGGGTTGCTTCTGGGTATCCTGCTTCATCACTACTTCCTTCCTTGCCTTTGCCCTTGACTCTCCACAGCCCTAGCCAAAGTCCTTCTCGGACAGCCTCAGAGTTTTAGCCTCAGAGTTTTAGCAGCATAATACTCCTGCAGTCTTTATACCTTTTAACTCTCCTAGCAACAGTCTTCTTTATGACACAAGGTTTTTCTCTCAAACACCAATGTGGGACTCACTCTCTGTTTCTGTCTTCTGACATAAGAAACGACTCTGCCAGCCGTGCAGTTTGGAAGAACGTGTGGTGCCATCCGTTAGCGCCTGCACGCCCTGTGACAGCCTTCACCTCACTCTCTGCCTTTCAATCTTTTCGCTTGGAAGACGTGATTCTGCTCTGTACATCTAACAAAGGCCTCTAGCCAAAAAACAGTACTCCTCTGACCTAAGATGTCCTTACTTTTGGCCCTCCTAATTAATATTCCTTTCTCCTTTAAGTCCTAAATTTATATTATTCAAAACCTTGCAGTGAATGGTTCCTCTGCAACAATCACAAACACACAAAGCTACTTTTTTGTGTGTGCGTGTGAGGAAGATCAGCCCTGAGCTAACATCCGTTGCCAACCCTCCTCTTTTTGCTGAGGAAGATTGGCCCTGGGCTAACAACCATGCCCATATTCCTCTATTTAATATGGAGGATGGCCACAGCATGGCTTGACAAGCGGCGTGTCGGTGCGCACCCAGGACCTGAACCTGCGAACCCGGGCCACTGAAGTGGAGTGCGCACACTTAACCACTACACCACCGGGCTGGCCCCTACAAAGCCACTTTTTAAAGAGTTTATCAGAGTTACAAAACAAAGACTTTGGGAAATTCTCTTCAAGTCAAGGCAATGAGGAGCAGTGGGAACACTACAGCCTTGGCTACTGAAGTGTTGCCTTCCGGACCTGCTCAGCCATTCACAGATCTGTGACAGGAGCAAGTCAGAATCTCCTTAGGGCCACAGTATCTTCATCTATAAAATGGAGACAGTAAATGTATCTACTGTGGAAAATAATATCTACTTCACAGCGTTGTGATAAAGATCACATGAAACAATGTGTAGGAAGATAGTGTAAACACTGTAGCACAACACAAATGTTGGTAGAGGTGTGACTGGGGGCAATCCTTTGATTGACATTCTGGACCTCCCAGTCAAGTTTGAGCTTCTGTATTATTTTGCCTTTTATCTAATATAAATGAACTCCCTGGTCTCTCAGCTGTCCTTATCATGTCTTTCAGGGCCCATATCTCAAATAACTCACTGCTGGGTATGTGGACCCTGTTGCAATGCACAGCCTTGCTCTGACCTTAGGGTAGGTCTCTGCCTCTACTCGACTCTGTGAATGAGCTTACTCCATGTGGGCCCCAATACCGGCTCCAAAACTCCAGCTTGGACAGAGGGCAATTAGGACTGACGTCACTAGGGACTTGCACTCCTTCCAACTATAATCTTTTTCCTCATACTCGTGAGTAAAATGAAACGATAATAAAATCTCAGAGAGGTGAGGGTGTTCCCACGTGATTAACTGCCCTCTATTTCTCTTCCACTTTCCAATTAAGCTCGAAAGAGTGGTCTAGACTTATACCCCCCCTTCCTGACCTCCCATTTCATTTATTCATTTCCCTTTAATTTCTGTCAGTGTCATACATACACTACTAAAAAAGCAAAATAATGGAGACAGATTTATAATAAAAAGCAACAATCCCTCCTTCCTTCTTACCCACTTTTCAGAGCAACCACTCTAACCCTAACTCTTTTAGATCTTCTAGTGGTTATCTCCTTAACATGAATTAGTATCTTTATGTTGTTGTTTATTGATGAATCAATGTAAAACATTATTTATTAAGTCCTTGCTAGGAAAGAGGAGAATTTAGCCTACTTATACTATACACTACTCATTTCAATTTTGGATAGTTCTTTTAGTTCTGCTTTTCCTTATGAATCAATTTTGAGGTATAATTTATATATAAAAAATAGAACAATTTTGAGTGTCCAGTTAGATGAGTATTGACAAATGGTACACCCACATAACCATCACCACTGTCAAGATACACAACCTTTCCATCACCCCAAAAGTTCCCATATGCCCTTTTACAGTCAAGTTCACCCTAACTCCTAGCCCCAGACAAACACTGATCAGCTTTCTGTGACTACAGATTAATTCTGCCTGTTTCAGAATTTTATATAAATGGAATAATACAATATGTACTCTTATGTACCCAGTTTCTTTCACTCAATGTAAAATTTCTGAGATTCATCCATGTAGTTGAGCTCATCAGTCGCTCATTTCTTTTTATGAATAAGTATTATTCCATTGTGTGGATACAGCACAATTTGTTTATCACATGCTGATGAACATCTGGGTTGTTTCCAGATTTTGGCTATTATGAATAAAGCTGCCTTGACAAGTCCTGTACGAGGCTTTCTGTGTACGTATGTTTTTCCTTCTCTTGGGTAAATATCTAGGCATGGAGTTGCTGGGCTGTACGGTAGTGTATATTTAACTTTTTAAGAAAGTGTCATCTTCCTTTTGGTGTCACCCAAAAATAGGACGGTTGCTGGTAAGTTCTACATATGTGACAAAAATTGCTACATCATGTTTTAGGACGAGTAGGAGGGGTGCCTGCCTCTGCCCTTGGGGCTAGGGGTGGGAGGAGGCTCCAAATGCTAGAAGGGAGGATGGCTATTCTCTGAGGTGGAAGCATATGTATCACAGCAGTGAAAGTCTTCCCGTGTTTTCAGTCTCTTTACAGGTGTCCTCTGGTCTTTCCCTGGAAGTAAAATGCCTGTAGCACTTTCTGCATGGGGACGAAGGAAGGAGGAGAGGCTGTGGAGAGCCAGTTGATAGCATCATTAGGTAGACAGACGTTCAGTAGATCACATCTGGCTCTCCCTTCCTCACTCCTACTCTCCATATCACTGTCTCACTGAGTCTGGAGCCTCTGGGGCTCCCTGTTCCTTGGGCAGTACCCGCTGATAGATTCTGGGCTCTGCTTCCTCTCTCTGACTACCCATCTTCTAGGAATTTGTTGAACTCGCATTTGCTGATGGTCCTTCTGCCATTCTCTTCACTTTGCTGCGTTTGTTACTTTATTGGGGTCTTGGTTGAGAGGAGAAAAATGATTATCTTTGGTCTGTGGTCCTCACCCGGAAATCAGTGGATCTGATTCAGTGCAGCAATCTAGTACTAAATCCTACCACTGAAACTTCCCTCGCCAAGCTCATCAATGACCCTGCTGCGCAATCCAGAGCACATCTTTCTGTCTTTTCCTACCCGATCTCTCTGTAATGTCTGGATAACCTCCCTCCTTCCTGCAATGCTCTTTTGATGTCCACAATACTCTCTCGCCTGGTTTTCTCCTGCCTTTCTGGCCACTTCTTTTGGTCTCATTTCCACACTGCTCGTTCTCTGCCCTTAAATATCAGGGGCTCCCTACGGCGCCACTTTAGATCTTTGTCTTTTCTCACTCTACACACTCTCCCTAGATCTTGTGACCCAGTGTGCTCTTCTAAAACCCAGACTTGCAGTGTTTAAACAGTCCCTCCCGGGAGAAGCCTTCCCTTACCCTGCAAGGCTGAGGCAGGTGCCCTGACAAATGTCCCCATAGCACCCCAGAGACTATTGTGGAACTTCTTACACTGCACCATATTGCCTGCTCATGAATCTGTTTCCTCCTCTAACCTCAAGCTCCCTGAAAGCCCAAGACTGTTTTTCACCACCAGCAACTCACCTGGCATACAGTTTGTGACCAATAAATACTTGCTGGATTCAGTTGAGATCATGGATATTTAAAATGCTTTGTGTTTTACACGTTATTACTGGTAATAACAGTAAAATTTGTACTTTGAAGGAAAAATTTCCCAAGTAAGATAAACCTCAAGCTAATCAGGTAAAATTAAATCATTAATTTGCATATATAAGCTAATAATGCTGTGCAGAAATTAATGATGCACATTTTCATGTGAAAATTATATCCTCTTCATTCTTTGCCACCTCTTTAGAGCCAAAACCAATATAGATTTCTCCCATCAAAGAAGTCTCACACCCATATTCACAGCAGCATTATTCACAATAGACAAAAAGTGGAAGCAACCCAAGCATCCATAAACAAACAACGTGTGGTTTATGTACAATAGAGTATTATTCAACCTTAAAAAGGAAGGAAATTCTGACATATGCTATAACATGATGAGCCTTGAGGACATTAGGCTAAGTGAAATAAGTCAGTCACAAAAGGACAAATACTGCATAATTTCATATATATGAAATAACCTAGAGTAGTCAAATTCATAGAGACAGAAAGTAGAATGGTGTTGCCAGGGCAGGTGAGGAGGCGAGAATGGGGAGTTGGTGTTTGATGGGTACAGAGTTTCAGTTTTGCAGGATGAAGAGAGTTCTGGAATTCTGGGGATGGATGATGGCGATAGTTGCACAACAATGCAAATGTACTTAACGCCACTGAACTGTTTGCTTAAAAGGGTTAAGATGGCAAATTTTATGTTATCTATATTTTACCACAATTAAAAATAAAATAAAAAGTCTCACACACAAAAATACTATATTTTATCAAAATATGTTCCAAACAAAATTCTGACCTATGTCTAAAATTTAAAAAAGTAATCAAACTACGGAGAGAGTAAGAAGGGGTATGTCAAATACAAGAAACACTATGAAGGATAAAAAAATAGAGCTAGAAAATAACATCAGTAATAATAGCTGTCATTTATTGAAGCTTATTAGATGCCAGGCACTGCACTAAATGCTTTACATGGATTGATTCATTCAAAATGACTACAAACAACGGGGAGATTAGAGAGACTGAGTCACGTACCAATAGTCTCACATCTAAAAATGGCAGAAATGGCTCAATCCCAGGTGCTCTGGTCTAAAGCCCACGCTCGGACCCACTATCTCTCTGGATACTTCGGGGTCAAAGGGCTGGTGAGAAGGAAACATCAAAACTTTCCCTAAGCGTTCAAACTTAAGTGTAACAAAAACAAAATCAATGATCTACAGAGTACTTTTTACATGCCTAGCACATATGGAATGAAAGAGACTGAAATCGGATGACTACTGGGGGAGGCAGACACGTATATAAATAACAAGGCAGTACCAGCCGTGAGCTGCCTAAGTAGTAGGTACAGAAGAGAGAACGTCTAACAGTGTCTCACCTGAACCTACACAATTCCTGGCAACACAAGTGCTGAATCAATACTGACTACATGAAATAAAGTCAGTCTATAAAAATGTATTCTGCCTCCGAACTCATTTGAAAACAAAAAGGAGGGGCTGGCCCAGTGGCGCAAGCAATTAAGTGCGCGCACTCCGCTGAGACGGCCCAGGGTTCGCTGGCTCGGATGCCGGGCACACGCCGACGCACTGCTTGGCAAGCCATGCTGTGGTGGCGTCCCATATAAAGTGGAAGAAGATGGGCACGGATGTTAGCCCAGGGCCAGTCTTCCTGAGCAGAAAAAAAAAAAAGAGGAGGATTGGCAGATGTTAGCACAGGGCTGATCTTCCTCACCAAAAAAAAAAAAAAGAAAACAAAAAGGCAAGAGGATGAACTTTGCTCTCCGCCTCTTGAAGAGAAGAAATTTAACAGATTATGGCAATCATTGACATTCAAATCACAACAAAGAGGAAACTGACTTTTTGTTCAGATAATACTTTAAATAACAATGTTATAGGTACCACGTGTTAAAATGTTCCCATATTAAGATTCTAAGAGGCAGATAATGATTGCATGCAATTTAACCTGCCACAGAAAATTCACAATGCAACTTGAATAGCTTCACTTTTCTAAAGAAAGATTGAGAGATTATGAGAACTCAGACCTTGGAGTGATCTACTCTGAAAACCCAGAATCAAGAAGTTTCTCTCCCACTTCCCACTATCCTGTTGTTCTCTCCAGACCTAACATGCATCCCCACATCCTCCCAAGAAAACACTTGCTAATGTGTTAACGCCAAGAACTGGAGAGATGTCTCACTTCCAGAGGCTTAAAATAATTGCTACTTGCTGTGCTTACCTCAAAAATCAAATGGCCATCTTCTATACTAAGATATCAAGTTACTTTTTTTCACTGCACTCTCAAGAAGTTTTATGTGAATATATACTATACCTTGTTCCAATATCAAGCCAGCTGCCATAATCCCTGACCAAGAAGAAAAAATGCTGTAAAATAAAACAAAATATGGCTGCATTAAAAAATGAAAGCTATTGAGAGTCAGCCAAAAAACACTGCTGTTTTAGGATTATGTGTTTTTCAGATTTCTGACCCCTCAGAACCACTATCTGACTGGAATCAATACGAATATGCCCTTTATTGAAATTTTTGCTTGGACCAAAATGAGCAATAGCCTAAAAGCCAGAAATAGCATTACTATTCAATCAAACAAACATAACAGTGACACTTGTGAATAACTAGAAATAAAGAAAACCAACTTTAATAAAAGACACTAACTAATGCCAAAGACCTCTGTGAAAAGAAGCCATATCATCCAATTATCAACAAATACTTACTGACAGCCTACTATGAGCTAATCACTATGTTAGGTCCTAGAGAAAAACTTCTTTTCAGGAGGTGTATAATCTACTGAATGATTCAGTCAAATTGTCAGGCATGTGTGCGCATGATGAGTGTTATCGGAAATTACAGGCAATTACGGGAGCTCTGAGGAAGGGGTACATACCCCGACTGGGGTATAAAGGAAGGTGCCCTAATAAAAAGTCTAAAGATCTAAGTGAAAAGTAAGAGTCAGATGAAAGAGGAGATTGGGGAGATTGAAGGAGAAGTATGTTTCTGACAGAGGAAGCAACCTATATAAATGTTGAGAGTCCAGATAGAGCTTGGCAGGTCCCAGGGGAGGTTGGTGTGGAGAAAACAAGGAGGGAGAAGGAAGAGATGATGCCAGTTAAGTAAGCAGAAGCTAGACCACAAATGGCTTTCTACGTTAAAGCAAGCAATCTGACTCCATAAAATTAATCAGAGAACTTAAATTCTCTTCTATTAACATGTCTTGTCTATTTGACACTTTGTGAGCGAAACTGGAAGCTGATTTGTACTAACATTATGTGTGGTCAATTTCAGAAATATATTGGATATCCAGTTCAATACAACACAAAAATGCTCTCATCTAAATCAAGTGACTACGATTCTGATGTGGGAAGTTACCCTAATTGCTGTCTCTAATCGCTTCTAGCATAGGATGTTGTGTAGTGAAGAATTAACCTTACCCAAGAGCTCTGGCCTTCGCCTTCAGCTGCTGGGAGGTGTCTTCTAGGCCCTTGGACTGTCCTGCCTGATAGGAGCATTTTGCCTGGGAGGCCTTAGCTGCTGGACAGTCTAATGTGATTTATGTTGGGGGCTTTGGGCCGTGTGTTATCAGTTCTACCTCTAGAAGGGCTGGAGATTAAAGGTTAGCCAAGGGAATAATATGTGACTGAACCTCAACAAAAAGTCTGGATACCAAGGCTCTGGTGAGCCTGGCTGGCAGTACTCTGTGTGTATTGTCACACATCAATGCTGGAAGAGTAACACTGCCCCAAGTGCACAGGGAGAGGATGACCAGACCTCAGCATCTGGACCCCTCTTGGACTCTGCCCTCTGTGTCTCTTCCTTTGGCTGAATTTAACCTGTATCCTTCCCCTGTAATCAACCATACCTGTGAATATCAGTCTTCAGTGAGTTCTATGAGGCCATCTAATGAATTATCAAACCTGAGGGTAGTTTTAGGAACCCCCTGAACTTGCAGGTATAAAATGGGTTCTTTTTGTTAATATGTACACTACACACAAGAGGCCCACCTGCATGCTCCTCACTCAGAACTCATTTATTAGAGCTATCATCCTGGTAACATCTTCCTACTGGAAAAGCTCTATTTCCTCTTTCCTTCCTTCCCTTTCTCCCTCCCTTTTTCCCTTTCTTTCTCAATCTGAAAAAAGGGTTAAAACAATCAACATTGCAAGTGGGAAAATGATGTATTATCTAAATCTAAAGTTAGATTTTTTTGTTAACTTTTTAAGGAAGGCTCATTTCAGGGACAATACACCATAGGTATAAAATGACAGATTCAAATAAATCAAATAAGAAGACTTTTGACACCTTAAGAAGAGCGCTCTTACTACATAATAAGTCACATAAAAAGAAAGTAATTTATATGTATAAATTATGACAGCACTTATAACTCAATATCTAAAGATTTCATGTGCAGAAAAGCATTCTTATTTCTCTTGATTAAATTAACTCAGCACTTAGTTTCTCAATCTTATTTATACTGAATATCCAAGAATGACTTACCAAAGCCATAATGTCTGATATGACGAGAACCATGAGAAAAAGACTGGAAAAAAAAATAAAGAAAAATTACACATAATACAACAGGCACATTTTTAGAGCACATTAACATCAAAATGAGAAGAATCAAATAACCCAATATTCTTTTAATATTTTTGCTTCTGAAAATACTACCTTCGACAAAAGCTCTTTTCACATTACCATGGACTACTGTCCCACAGTGATGAGCTGGACTTCAAAAATGTTATTTAATGCTTTGAATATTTATTTCAATGGTATGAAAGACACATGAATTATGATTTTTTAATTAAACTTTTTATTTTAGATAATTACAGATTCACATGCAATTGTAAGAAATAGTAGAGGGATCCATATACCTTTTGTCCAGTTTCCCCCAATGGTAATATCTTACAAAACTATAGTACAATATCACAACCAGGATATTGACATTGATACTGTCAAGATACAGAATGTTCCCATCATCATAAGGATCCCTCATGATATTCTTCTACAGCCACACCTATCCTCCTCTCACCTGATCCCCTCCCTGCCTAATTCCTAACCCCTGGCAACCACTAAACTGTTCTCCATTTCTATACTTTTGTCATTTTGAGAATTTTGTATAAGTGGAATCATTCATATAACACTCCATAACCTTTTGGGATTGCCTTTTTTCACTCACACAATTCCCTTGACATTCATCTGAGATTCATCTGAGGTACTGAGTGTATCAACAGTTTGTTCCTCTTTATTGCTGAGTAGTACTCCATTGTATGGATATACCACACTTTGCTTAACCATTCAAGCACTGAAGGACATCAAGGTTGTTCTAGTTTGTGGCTATTACATAAGTTTTCATTTCTCTAGGAAAAACACCCAAGAGTACAATTGCTGGATCATATGGCAGTTGCATGTTTAGTTTCACAAGAGACTGTAACACTCTTTTCAGAGCGGTTGTACCACTTTACATTCCAATCGGCAATGTATGGGAGCAATTCTTTGCATCCTCACCAGCATTTGATGATGTCACTATTTTTTATTTTAGCTATTCTGATAGTCATATACTGATACATCGCTGTGGTTTTAATGTCCTTAATGGCTAATGATGCTGAACATCTTTTCACTGGCTTCTTTGCCATCTGTATATCCTCTTCAGATCTTTTGCTCATTTTCCAATTGAATTGTTTGTTTTTGTTTTGTTTTGTTTGTTTGTTTTTGTGAGGAAGATGGGCCCTGAGCTAACACGTGTGCCAATTCTTCCTCTACTTTTTGTATGGAGGACGTTGCCTCAGTGTGGCTTGATGAGCGGTGTGTAGGTCCGTGCCCAGGATCCAAACCTGTGAATTCCAGGCCGCCAAAGCAGAGCATGCGAACTTAACCACTGTGCCACCAGGCCGGCCCCAAATTGTTTGTTTTTTTACTGCTGAATTTTATGAGTTCTTTATATATTCTAGATAGTAGTCCTTTGTCAGATATGTGGTTTGTAAATATTTTCTCCCAGTATGTAGCTTGTCTTTTCATTCTTTTAACATGGTTTTTTGCAGAGCAAAAGCTTTTAATTTTGATGAAGTCCAATTTATCAATTTTTCCTTTTATGGATCATGGATTTGTTGTCAAGTCTAACTCTTTCCCTAGACCAAATCTCAAAGATTTTCTTCATTTTTTTCCTAAAAGTTTAAATCCATGATCCATCTTGAGTTAATTTTTATATAAGGTATGCGATTTTGGTCAAGGTTTATGACTTCCTTTTAAGAAATAATAGTTTTCCTATTTCTATAGGTTTGAAATACAGAAATATAATTCAACATGTATCTCATATATGCAGATATATACCACAAGTCAGACTGGTCATGTCTTACTGAAATATTATCATTCAAAACAAACCTGATTTAACAGATGTACAATAAAGTGTGTTAATCTGATTTAGAGTTTGTAGACAAACTAAAAAGCTTCTGCACAGCAAAGGAAATCATCAACGAAATGAAAAGACAACCTAACAATTAGGAGAAGATATTGGCAAACCATATATCTGATAAGGGGTTAATCTCCAAAATATATAAAGAACTCGTATACATCTCAACAACAAAAAAACTAACAACCCAATTAAAAAAATGGGCAAAAGACCTGAACAGACATTTCTCCAAAGAAGATATACAGATGGCCAACAGGCACATCAAAAGATATTCAACATCATTAACTATCAAAGAAATGCAAATCAAAACTACAATGAGATATCACCTCACGCCCATCAGAATTGCTATAATTAACAAGACAGGAAACAACAATTGTTGGAGAAGATGTAGAGAGAAGGGAGCTCTCATACACTGCTGGTGGGAGTACAAACTGGTGCAGCCTCTATGGAAAACAGTATGGAGATTCCTCAAAAAATTAAGAACACAACTACCATATGAACCAGCTATTCCACTGCTGGGTATTTATCCAAAGAACATGAAAACACCAATGCATACAGATACATGCACCCCTGTGTCCACTGCAGTGTTATTCACAATAGCCAAGACTTGGAAGCAACCTAGATGCCCATAAAAGGACAATCCCATAAAGGGATAAAGAAGATGTGGTGTATATACACAACGGAATACTACTCAGCCATAAGAAACGATGAAATCCAGCCATTTGTGACAACATGGATGGACATTGAGGGTGTTATGCTAAGCGAAATAAGTCAGAGGGAGAAGGTCAAATACCGCATGATCTCACTCATAAGTAGAAGATAAAAACAACAACAAACAAACACATAGAGACAGAGATGGGATTGATGGTTACCAGAGTGGAAGGAGGGAGGGAGGAGGGTGAAAGGGATGATTAGGCACATGTGTGTGCTAATGGATTGTAATTAGTCTTTGGGTGGTAAACATGATGAAATGTATGCAGAAATAGAAGCATAATGATGTACACCTGAAATTTATACAATGTTATAAACCAATGTTACTGCAATAAAAAGAAAAGAAACAAATTGTGGTTAAAAAAAAAGTTTGTAGAGAACACAATGGTTATCCAGTACAACCTTCTACTCAAAGCATGAATTCCCAAAGTAATGAAGGCTTTGTCTAGCACTAGCTTTAGTGGTTCCAGTAACAGAATCCACTCCAGTTTAGACAGCTCCAATTATTACAAAGTGCTTTCTTTCTTTGAATTATAATCAGTGAAACAAAAATTCCACCCTATCAGATCCAGTTCTTCTAGAAAAAAAGAAAACAAATAAACACAATTTAAACGCAACAGACCTTAAAATGTCTCTTTTAAAGTTTTGTTTGATGTTTTCAAATGTTTTTCTGAAGCAAGTTATTTTATTGTATGACACAGATGACATTCTGGAATCCTTCTGAGGTAAGACACTCCTGGTTAAGTTACTTACTGTCTTCTCAGCCTCAGTTTCCTTATCTATAGAATGGGCACAATAATATCTACTTCATTGTATTGTTGGGAAAATTAAGTCACGTAATACAGTGCCTGCATATTGTAGGTGCCTAATATATACTGGTTTCTTTCTCACTCCTTGTAACAAAAGCTTTAGACAAAATTAAAGACAAATGAAAGATATAATCTCTACCATCATAGAGTCCAAAGGGTGTGTATTAGTTTGCTAGGGCTGCCAAAACAAAGTACCACAGACTGGGTGGCTTAAACTACAGGCATTTTTGTCCTCATAGTTCTGGAGGCTAGGTCTAAGATCAAGGTGTTGGCAGAGTTGGTTTCACTCTGAGGCCTCTTTCCTTGGCTTGTAGATGGCCATCTTCTCCCTCTACGTTCACATGGTCTCTCCACTGTGTGTGTCTGTGTCCTAATCTCCTCTTCTTAAAAGTATGCCAGTTATACTGGACTAGGGTCCACTCATATGACCTCATTTTACCTTAATTATCTCTGAAGGCCCTATCTTGAAATACAGTCACATTCAACATATTAATTTTGGGGGGACACAATTCAGCTCACAACAGGGTGTGAAACAGAAAAGTAAGAAACAGTTTTATCACTCTATGAGTTACCTAACTCAGCTAGAAATTTGAGGGTGGGGCAGCTGGATAAGAAAAGTGTATTGGAGAATATGATGTCTGATCTAAGCCTTCATTAACGAGAAGGACAAACTTTTCCAGAGCAAATCTTCATATTCTTGAACCATTCTGTGGAAACTGAGGAAAAGAGAAGTAGGTTGCCCAAGGTCACACAGCTAGCAAGAGAGCAGACTTTCAACATAGCATGTCTGGCCTCAGAGCCTGTGCTCTTAACCATTATGCACTGTCTCCCCAGCGCACTATTCACTCGCAGAAGCCTTCAGCATGCTCATCACTTTCCTTTGAATGTGTCCCTTGTTTATTCACATACTGTTCAAATAGGAGGCATAAATGTAACACACTGTTCAATACTCATGGTGATCAAATCACCATGAAAGTAGGATGGGATTATCACTCTCTTTGTTCTGGATATAATATTTCTATTAAAAGGAGGGTAGTTTTATAACATCATTTTATCTCTACGATGTTTTGAAATTGCGAAGAACCTAGATCCCACTATGAGTTTGCCTCATGAATACTCTTTGATTCCAAAAATAAATACATACTACTGGGTTTTTATCCAAATGATAATGAAGATCACCTCCACCAACCCGCTATGAGCATTCACCTGCAAGGGTCTCTTAACTGATCTCCTTGATTTCGCTCTCGTCCTCCTAAAGTTATTATCCACACAACAGACAAAGGAGCCTTGGAAACCTTCCGATGGCTTCTTGCCACAACGAGGAAAAATTCTGGAGTCTTAACTGTGGTCTAAATAGCCCCATATGGTCTGGCCCCCGCCTATCCCTCCAACCTTATTTCCTACAGCTCTTCTGCGAGCACACTCCGCTTAAGGCTGGTCCTCTTGCTGTTCTTCAAACACACCACGCGCGTGTTCACCTCATGCCCTTTTATGTTCCGCACTATCTCTATCTGCAGTGCTCTTTACTCATATAGTTCATGGTTCACTCTCTGTTCATTCAGGTTACTGCTTAAACGTCTCCTCCGATCGATCTATTTTTCTTCCTGACATTTAATACTACCTGACATTTTATCGTTATTGCAAGCATTTTATTTATTATTTGTTTCCCCAAGTAGATGGTAAGCTCTATTCACCAATGTATCACCAGCAGCTAGAACACGGCCAGCATATATAGAAACTCAAAACATCTGTGCTGAATGAATGGTAAAAGTAATCAGCATAAGATACAACTGGAAATGGCTAATACTACACATGGTGACATGTCTTTCAGATCTACGTCTGACTTAAGAACCTCTTCCTTTTGGTTTCATAGGACACCCAAAAAATTTTAGGAAAATTAGGAACCTAAGAAAACCTAGGAAAAATCAGACTTGGTAGAAACACCATCAAATAACACTGTAAAAAGCTAAAACCACACAGAGTAAAATCTGTAAATGACAAAATAATGATGGAAAAGCAAATCTTCTTGACAAAAACCAGGTCTGTAACATCTGACTTAGGTAAATTAGACCTAGTAGAGACAATAACCATCAATCAGCATAGGTCACGAGAAAACCAGCTTTTTGGGTTGCTAGATCACATTATTGACCTCGTCAAGGTTTTCTTTCAATTACTACTCTTTAGCCATGGCTTTCTTGTATAGTTGAGTATTTAATCAAATATAGAACCAAAATATGTCCCTTTTAGATTTTACTATTTGGTTGGTTGTTGGATACTTCTATAATTCTAAGAAAACTTTCTCCTCTTTCTCAGCTGCCTTCTAACACTCTCTTAGGCTTTGTTGCATTCTAAAAGTGATAAAGGTCTTTAAGGTCCATGTCACCTCATCTTATGAAATGGACTGGCCTCAAAATATCTTCCTTAACTGTGACAGACACGTGGTTGGCTGTTTCCCACCCCCACTCGGAACCACGACTTCCTTTTCTCTAACCATCTTCCAGTTTAGAATGAATGTGCACCAGTTAGAGTTTCGGCCTTTGAGACATAATCCAAAATCTGTTGGACGGGGCATTTGGGAAAGACATTGCTTCCCTGACAGAAAGGGAGAATCAGCTGACACATCTCTTTGCCTTTTTCCCCATTAGATCTTTCCCCTTCTTCCTATCCAGATGGCAAACATGATTCATGGAGGTACGAGTAGAAAAGCCAACACCCTAAAAATGGGAGGGCAGAAAGGCATGGCTGCTGATGACATCACACTAGCTCTGGACTGCCAACTTCCAGACTCCATGTTATGTTACAGACATAAATCCCAATTTCTCACAGCTACTGTTAGTTATGTGGAAATTAATAAAAGAAACCTTAACTAAATTGGAGTTGGGAAGGCCTGAAGGGGGAATTCTCATACCCTATCATACATTGTCAGTTACACCAAACAGGAAGAGACAGACTTGCATCTTCGACAGGAAGTAAAACTACTTTACTAGTGAAAGAAGATTTCTCTCCCCACCAGGCAACGGCCCAGCCAGTGAGAAATGCTGCAGCTCAGCCAATGAGAAACTGTTGTGGCCCTGAACTGTTATTTTCCCCCAGCAGATTTTTGTTTAGAACAGTCCCTCCCTACTTTCCCTTCTTCTCTCTAAAAGCAGCTTACGTCCTTTCTTTTCCAGATTTGTTTATGGTTTGCCACAGCATGCACATCCCGAATTGCAATTCTTTCGGCTATTTCTGAATAAACTCATTTTGAGATAAAATAACAGGCAAATTTGATTTTTAAGTTTACAGATTTTCATTACTTACAGCCAAAAGCACTCCTAACAGATTAACCATTAGTTAATCTTCATGCCCAGACACTTCGTTTTAGTGGCCTCTACCAAAAATACACAAGTCTTTGTTGATGAAGTCAGTTATTAAAACTGAGAAACTAGATATATTACTGATATTTAGAAAAGCTAGCTTTAAAGTCATGCAAAATAAAATGATGCTAACACAGCTTCTCTACTCCACCTTTGTTCAATACATACTTCAAGAACAGGTTGAAAAAAAAGCAGTTGGAATCACCTCACAGGTTTGCTATATTGAACTCATCCTTGGCATTAGGGATCTAACAAGCAAGTCATTTCACTCCTATCTTAACCCTTAGGCTTTCAAGAATTGT
The DNA here is from genome assembly GCF_057802395.1 of Ceratotherium simum simum. Classification (NCBI taxonomy): domain Eukaryota; kingdom Metazoa; phylum Chordata; class Mammalia; order Perissodactyla; family Rhinocerotidae; genus Ceratotherium; species Ceratotherium simum. The sequence continues at coordinate 49,197,042 of NC_141913.1, forward strand.
GTTGTAAGAAAATGTTTAGGGGCGGAGTCAAGATGGCGGTGTAGGCAGACTCTGAACTCACCTCCTCCCGTGGACACAGCCAATTTACAACTACTCGTGGAAAAATTACCCCTGAGACAGAACTGAAAACTGGATAAGAGGAACTCCTGCAACAACGGACCATCCTAACTGGGGTAGAAGAGGCAGAGACTCCCTTCCAGAAAGGAAAAACGCAGCCTTCACAAGCCGCCAGCGTCACGGCCGCCGGGAGCAGCTCACAGGTACGCAGCCTCCCTGGAGGCGCGGGGCCCAGAGCCGGGGAGCGCCCCCGCTGTGGGCTTTTTGTGGACCCAGCACAATCGAGACGAGTGGCATAATATCTGACTTCGCCTGCTACTAAAGCATTGGGTAGCACCCCCAGAAAACCCGGTTCACAAAGAAACTAAAACTGGCTCTTAAAGGGCCCGCGCACAAACTCACCCGTTCCAGAAAGCATCCTAAAATCACCAGAAAGAAAGGTGCACAGTGCTTCGGTGACAAGAGGCTCACCTAATAGGCCCTGAGTGCATCTCGGTGAGGGGTGAGACCTCTCCAGGGACTGGGACATTGGCGGCGGCCATTGTTGTGGCCTGGTGTGAGCGTGCTGACACAGACGCCATTGGAGTTCTCCCTGAGACCTGCTAGCCCAGGGTCTGCTCCACCCGCTAGAGCACTGATTTAATCCAGCTCAGCCAGGGCAGGCAGCCCACCCTAGAGACTGGCCCCACCCAACAACAAGCCCTCAGGCAACGTGTGGGCCTGCATAGATTGGTGACTGGATTCTCTGCAGCCTGGCAACTGAGCTGACTTGAGCGGGGCAGGGTGTGCACAAGGAGCGGGTGGAGAGTGTGGGGTGGTGGCGGAGTGTGTGGCGCTCCCGCCGTGGAGAGACTGGGTCCGCTTGGGGAGGTCGGGGCGCTCACACGGGGCAAGACTGTGTTGACTGTGTGTGTGGACCTGTGGGCAACAGGGATTGTCAGCTGCAGAAGACTTGTGCTTCTCAAAGACCCACATAGGAGGTTTGCCCCACCTTCCAAAACCTGAAACAATTGGGTGCTCCTGTGCCTGAGGGCAGCCCCACCCAGCTGCCATCCTCAGAGAGCTGACAAGAGACCTAAGAGGCTAGAGGTTTACAGCAATTCTAAGGCCCTGAGCCTAACAACCTGCCACACTGGGGGCCTACTCACTTAAAAGAAATACTGCAACACAAATGTGGTATTAGAACTTACAGCCAACTGTGCTGGGGCTCCCCACACCTGATAAAGAGACTGAAGGGCCCACAACAACTACAAGCAGCTGAGCATTACAATAGCTGGCCAGGAGCATAACTCAGCCTCCCTGGGCGCCTATAGGGAGAGCTAACAGGCCACAATAGAAGGACACACGTAGCCCACATAGGGGCCACCCCTGGAACATTGAGAACTGAGGGAAGCACACTGGAAGCCTCCTAAGGCATCACTTACATAAGGTCACCTATCCAAGAGCAGGAGACGTATCTGACCTACCTAATACGTAGACACAAGCACAGGGAAAGAGGCAAAATGAGGAGGCAAAAGAATACATTCCAAGTAAGGGAACAGGACAAAACCCCAGAAAAGGAACTAAGTGAAACAGAAATGAGCAACCTACCCGACAGAGAGTTCAAACTAAGAGTGTTAAGGATGCTCACTGATCTGGGGAGAAGAATAGATGAACTCAGTGAGAATGTCAACAAAGAAATGGAAGATATAAAAAGAACCAATCAGAAATGAAGAATACAATACTGGAAATGAAAAATTCATTAGAGGGACTCAAAAGCAGAGTAGAGGATACAGAAGAACGGATCTGTGAGCTGGAAGAAAGACTAGAAGAAATTACCCAAGGTGAACAGGTAAAAGAGAAAAGAATTAAAAAGAGTGAGGACAGTCTAAGGGACCTCTGGGACAACATCAAGCGCACTAACATCCGTGTTATAGGTGTCCTGGAAGGAGAAGAGCGAGACAAGGGGGCAGAGAATCTATTTCAAGAAATAATAGATGAAAACTTCCTAACCTAAGGAAGGAAACAGACATCCAGGTACAGGAGGCACAGAGAGCCCCAAACAAGATAAACCCAAAGAGGCCCACACCAAGACACATCATAATCAAAATGTCCAGAATTAAAGATAAAGAGAGAATCCTAAAAGCCGCAAGAGAATGTCAAGTTACATACAAAGGAAACCCCATAAGGCTATCAGCTGACTTCTCAGCAGAAACCTTACAGGCTAGAAGAGAATGGCACGATATATTTAAAGTGCTAAAAGGAAAAAACTTACAGCCAAGAATACTCTACCCAGCAAGGTTATCATTCAAAATGGAAGGAGAGATCAAAATTTTCCCAGATAAGCAAAAATTAAAGGAGTTTGTCACCAAGAAACCAGTGTTACAAGAAATGTTAAAGGGACTGATTTAAGGGGAAAAGAGAAGACCACAAATAGGAAATATTATCTATTTCCACGATTAGAACGTAATGGACACAAATGCACAAAAAAGAGGTTAGATATGATATCAAAAACATAAAAGGAGGGAGGAGGGTAGTTAAAGAGTACACGTTTCAGACAGAGGTCAAACTAAAGTGACCATCAATTCTGTATAGAAGAAGTAAGGAACAGAGAAGGACTACTAAAACACTGAGGGAAAAAAAAAAAAGTTAAAAAATGGCAGTAAGTACATACTTATCAATAGCTACTTTAAACGTCAATGGACTAAATGCTCCAATTAAAAGGCATAGGGTGGCTGACTGGATAAAAATACAAGACCCATATATATGCTGCATACAAGAGACACACTTCAGACCTAAAGACACTCACAAACTGAAAGTGAAGGGATGGAAAAAGATACTCCACGCAAATGGCAATGAAAAGAAAGCTGGGGTAGCAGTACTCATATCAGAAAAAATAGACTTTAAAACAAAAACTGTAAAAAGAGACAAAGAAGGCCATTACATAATGATCAAGGGAACAATCCAACAAGAGGATATAACACTTGTAAATATCTACGCACCCAATGTAGGTGCACCTAAATATATAAAGCAATTATTAACAGACATAAAAACAGAAATAGACAGTAACACAATAATAGTAGGGGACTTTAACACTCCACTTACACCAACGGATAGATCATCCAAACAGAAGATCAATAAGGAAACATTGGCCTTAAACGACACACTAGAACAGATGGACCTAGTAGATATATACAGAGCATTCCATCCAAAAACCGAAGAATACACGTTCTTTTCAAACGCACATGGAACATTCTCCAGGATTGATCACATATTAGGCCACAAAACAAGTCTCCATAAATTTAAGAAGATTGAAATAATACCAAGCATCTTTTCTGACCACAACGGTATGAAACTAGAAATCAACTATAGGAAGAAAATCAGAAAAGCCACGAATACATGGAGATTAAACAAAATGCTACTGAACAACGACTGGGTTAACGAAGAAATCAAAGAAGAAATCAAAAAATACCTGGAGACAAATGAAAATGAAAATACGACATGCCAGAATTTATGGGATACAGCAAAAGCGGTTCTAAGAGGGAAGTTTATAGCGATACAGGCCTTTCTCAACAAACAAGAAAAATCTCAAGTAAACAATCTAACAATGCACCTAAAGGAACTGGAAAAAGAAGAACAAACAAAGCCCAAAATCAGTAGAAGAAGGGAAATAATAAAAATCAGAGCAGAAATAAATGAAATAGAGACCAAAAAAACAATAGAAAAAATTAATAAAACCAAGAGCTGGTTCTTTGAAAAGATCAACAAAATAGACAAACCTTTAGCTAGACTCACCAAGAAAAAAAGAGAGAAGGCACAAATAAGTAAAATCAGAAATGAAAGAGGAGAGGTTACAACAGACACTTCAGAAATACAAAAGATTATAAGAGAATACTATGAAAAACTATATGCCAACCAATTCGACAATCTGGAAGAAATGGATAAATTCTTAGAATCATACAACCTTCCAAAACTGGATCAAGAAGAAGTAGAGAATTTGAATAGACCAATCACCAGTAAGGAGATCGAAACAGTAATCACAAACCTCCCCAAAAATAAAACTCCAGGACCAGACGGCTTCCCTGGTGAATTCTACCAAACATTCAAAGAAGACTTAATACCTATCCTTCTCAAACTCTTCCAAAAAATTGAGGAGGGGGGAAGCTCCCTAACTCATTCTACGAAGCTGACATTACCTTGATACCAAAACCAGACAAGGACAACACAAAAAAAGAAAATTACAGGCCAATATCACTGATGAACATCGATGCGAAAATCCTCAACAAAATACTAGTAAATCGCATACAACAATATGTTAAAAAGATTATACACCATGATCAAGTGGGATTTATTCCAGGTATGCAGGGATGGTTTAACATTCGCAAATCAATCAACGTAATACACCACATTAATAAAATGAAGAACAAAAATCACATGATCATCTCAATAGATGCAGAGAAAGCATTTGACAAGATACAGCATCCATTTATGATAAAAACTCTGAATAAAATGGGTATAGAAGGAAAGTACCTCAACATAATAAAGACCATATATGACAAACCCACAGCTAATATCATCCTCAATGGTGAAAAACTGAAAGCTATCCCTCTAAGAACAGGAACCAGACAAGGATGCCCACTGTCACCACTCCTATTTAACATAGTATTGGAAGTCCTAGCCAGAGCAATCAGGCAAGAGAAAGAAATAAAAGGGATCCAAATTGGAAAGGAAGAAGTGAAACTGTCACTATTTGCAGATGACATGATTTTATATATAGAAAACCCTAAAGAATCCACCAGAAAACTTTTAGAAGTAATAAACGAATATGGTAAAGTTGCAGGATACAAAATCAACATACAAAAATCAGTTGCATTTCTGTACACTAACAACGAAGTAGCAGAAAGAGAAATTAAGAATACCATCCCATTTACAATTGCAACAAAAAGAATAAAATACCTAGGAATAAACTTAACCAAAGAGGTGAAAGATCTGTACACCGAAAACTATAAAACATTTCTGAAAGAAATTGAAGACGACACAAAGAAATGGAAAGATATTCCGTGCTCTTGGATTGGAAGAATTAGCATAGTTAAGATGTCCATACTTCCTAAAGCCATCTATAGATTCAATGCAATCCCTATCAAAGTTCCAACAACATTTTTCACAGAAATAGAACAAAGAATCCTAAAATTTATATGGAACAACAGAAGACCCCGAATAGCTAAAGGAATCCTGAGAAAAAAGAACAAAGCTGGAGGTATCACACTCCCTGATTTCAAAATATACTACAAAGCTATAGTAACCAAAACAGCATGGTACTGGCACAAAAACAGACACACAGATCAATGGAATAGAATCGAAAGCCCAGAAATAAACCCACACATCTATGGACAGCTAATCTTTGACAAAGGAGCCAAGAACATAGATTGGGGAAAAGAAAGTCTCTTCAACAAATGGTGTTGGGAAAACTGGATAGCCATATGCAAAAAAATGAAAGTAGACCCTTACCTTACACCATACACAAAAATTAACTCCAAATGGATTAAAGACTTGAATGTAAGACCTGAAACTGTGAAAGTTCTAGAAGAAAACATAGGCAGTACGCTCTTCGACATCGGTCTTAGCAACATCTTTTCAAACACCATGTCTGACCGGGCAAGAGAAACAATAGAAAAAATAAACAAAGGGGACTACATCAAACTAAAAAGCTTCTGCACAGCAAAGGAAACCATCAACAAAACGAAAAGACAACCTAACAATTGGGAGAAGATGTTTGCAAACCATACATCTGATAAGGGCTTAATCTCCAAAATATATAAAGAACTCATGCATCTCAACAACAAAAAAACTACCAACCCAATTAAAAAATGGGCAAAAGACCTGAACAGACATTTCTCCAAAGAAGATATACAGATGGCCAACAGACACATGAAAAGATGTTCAAAATCACTAACTATCAGGGAAATGCAAATCAAAACTACAATGAGATATCACCTCACGCCCGTCAGAATGGCTATAATTAACAAGACAGGAAACAACATGTGTTGGAGAGGATGTGGAGAGAAGGGAACTCTCATACACTGCTGGTGGGAGTGCAAACTGGTGCAGCCACTATGGAAAACAGTATGGAGATTCCTCAAAAAATCAACGATAGAACTACCATATGATCCAGCTATTCCACTCTTGGGTATTTATCCAAAGAACTTGAAAACACCAATTTGCAAAGGTACATGCACCCCTGTGTTCATTGCAGCCTTATTCACCATAGCCAAGACTTGGAAGCAACCTAAGTGCCCATCAAGGGACGAATGGATAAAGAAGCTGTGGTATATATACACAATGGAATACTACTCAGCCATAAGAAACGACGAAATCCAGCCATTTGTGACAACATGGATGGACATTGAGGGTATAATGCAAAGTGAAATAAGTCAGAGGGAGAAGGTCAAATACCGTATGATTTCCTTCATTAAGTAGTAGATAATAACAACAATAAACAAACACATAGGGACAGAGATTGGATTGGTGGTTACCAGAGGGGAAGGGGGGAGGGAGGAGGGTGAAAGGGATAATTCGGTACATGTGTGTGGTGATGGGTTGTAATTAGTATTTTGGTGGTGAACATGATGTAGTCCATGCAGAAATAGAAGTACAATGATGTACACCTGAAATTTTTACAATGTTATAAACCAATGTTACTGCAATAAACAAAAAATTAAAAAAAAAAAAAAAAAAAAGAAAATGTTTAGCAACATAAATAATGAGACTAAAAATGTGGATAGAAAGGAGAGATGATATCAGTGATATTTAGTAAGTGGATATGGCAATGAGAGACTGATGGACTTAGGCTTGTGTGATGGATTAGATAAAGAAAACAGGATAGGAGCTAGTTTTCAAGAAGCTTTCAGGAAGAAAGGGAATTGCTGGGTTCAATGTGTGACATATTAAATTTGAAGGGTCAGTGTGACATTGAGGGGGAAATGTCAGTTACGTGTAAAGCTTTAGAGGTCAAAAGAGGACATTTATAAAGCCTCAACTTTGTCACCTTTGCCTGAGTTCTCTCCCTTTATGTTTAGTTTTCTGTTGCACTAGTCTCAGGATAGAATTACCACACACACACACACGCATGTGTGCACACAAATATACATACACACACACACACACACCCCTTCTGATGAGCCTTCTACTTCTCGTTGAACGTCTCTAGCTCTTCTTATTTAAACCTTAATTAAAGTCCCTTCTAAAAAATGTATCTTTTAACAGATACGCAAGAGAGTACATGTCATTTACCAGTTTTTTATTGCATCTAAGTAACTATCTTTCATATGATACTGACAAGGTATAAATGCTTTCAATGTTAAATTCATGTAAATATCCTGCACAAATATACTAAATTAAACTAGAAACGAGATTTCTACTATTTTTAAACAGTGGGAGAATATCTTTTTTTTTATTATGTCATATGCATAATAATATGCTAAACGCAGTTCTAGCTTAAACTCATCAAGAAGAAGCAAATTTATGCTAATATTAGTTATTTCTTTCAGTACTGAATATGCCAGTTTGATTCAAGAATAACAAAACTGCTAAGAAGCTTCATATTTATCTCAAGTGTCTTTCAGAGAGGCTGATCGGTCCCGTGCTGATGAGGCAATTTTATTGTTAAAAAAGCAAATAGTTGAGTTTGACAGCTTCTCTTCCAGAGTCTTCACCGCTTAAGACTGACTACTCCAGAAATTGTTCAAAACTCAGAAGGAATACTTTTCATTCCATTTGTCAAATGTGTAGAAATCAAGACTGAGAAGCTATGTAAATTATTGACACTTAGAACAGTTAATTTCAACGTATGTAAAATGAAATAATGTTAACACATTTGTCTAATACTTATTTAAGAAATAACCCCCAAGAAAACAGTAGAACAATATCCCTTGTTTGTCGTAGGCACAACTATATCTACAACAAACAAGTCATTAACTACAATAATTTAATATTTAAGTTTTACTGTTTTCTAGGGAGGCTCTTCACTAGCTTGAATAATATTCTAATAACATCTTATTGCTGAGAAACCATACTTTGTCTGCTAGAGGCTATAATCAACTAATTTCCTCTAATGACACCTGAATCCTAACTAAAAGGGTTAAACATTTTTTCTCATTTTTGTAATAAATAATCTAAGTGTCTTAATACCAATCACATGAAATTCCCTCAAATGTTTACTCTCATTTCCTAAAAATGGGCAGATCCAATGCTTCTTAAACATTCATCTTACCTTTTTGATGATAACCGGGTAGTTAACTGAACTGCTTCAAAAGCACACATCACAAGAACAAAGGGAATTAAAATCTGTTTAAAAGAACAACAAATGATACCATGGGTAGCTGAACCATTTGAAAACTATTTGAAATAAATACTCTTTCTGCTTATAGAAATATTTCAATTTCTCAAATAACTTTTATATATATATTAGTGAAGAACAGTGAAATAAGACCATACCAATGACATATAGAACCGTGATGAAACTGATTTAAAAATCTACATCAATCACGTGTGTAGTATAAAAGATAACAAAGACGAACATGCATTCCAAATAAAACCTATTACAAATTTTTGCTCTATTTAATTCATAATAATTAATGACGATGTTCAAATGATTTCAAGAGGGTGTGAAAGGTACAGAATGCCCAGATCAAATAAATCATAGAGCCTGATAATTTGATTCACAGATCCTTGAATCCAACTGGACAGTTGATACTATAACTCCATAAACATGACTCAGCTGCTTTACTATTGCTTTTTGTTGTTTTAATACTTATTTATTTCTAATTATAAAATTCATAGTCACTGTAAAAACATCTGAAAAAAATAAAGGTATAATAAAATTTATACTGGTTGAAAATCCATAATCCAGTGCTAATAGTGTTAATATTTTGAGATACAGTCATGCACTGCTTAACGATGATGAGTTCTGAGAAATGTGGTGTTAGGCGATTTCATCATTGTGTGAACATCATAGAGTGCACTTACACAAACCTAGATGGTACAGCCTACTCCACACGTAGGCTACATGGCGCTGATCTTGTGGGGCCACTGCTGTAAACGCAGTCTGGTGCTAACCAAAACACCATCATGTGGCACATGACTGTATGTGTTTTTTGAGGTATAATGGACATATGGCATTATATTAGTTTCAAGTGTACAACAAAATGAATTGATATTTGCATATATTGTGATATAAGAAACGATATAAGGTTTAAAATAATTCAATAGAGAATGGGACATGAGAAAAATGTTGAACATCTTTTTAACATTTCTTAAAATTACATTTGTATTGGTGCAGCAACAAAAAAAGGATATTAATCCTACTAAGAGAACATACCTTTAACAATTATTACTTATGTGATGTGAACAGAAGGCAATCAGATATTAGGCAGTTATTACTTTACTTAAACAAATATATACTAACAAAATAAAATGTGCCAGGCACTATGGTAGAGGGAATAACACAAGCATAATGACCCTAGAGAAGAAGGGAAAGAACATGAATTACATTCCACCGGAGAGTCTGAACCCCTGGAAAGCTGAGAATTTGTCACGATCTTGGTATCCTCAGGACCTAGCTGGTGCCTGGTGCATTACTGAATATAAACACTCGATGACATATCTGTTTAATGAATGAATCAATTCTAGGTACATGGACTATGAGAAAAATTATAACACGTTGGCAGTCTCATGGGTGAGGAACATGGGTTCAGGGAGCCGCAGATCTTGAGGAGTAATGCAGTTTTGATCTACACTGCACTTTCTCACAGGCTTTAATCACCTTTGATAGAACTTCCTGAACTAACATGGAATCTCTACTCTTGAAGTTAAACGGGCTTAATGGTTAAGTAAAAAGATTAACGGTATTTTGGAGTAAAGGCTGGAGGGTCCCACCTCCCTTCGGTGGGTATCTTCTTTCCATGCTATTTAACTCTGTCACAAAGACTTTATAATCTTAATGTCACAATGAGTTCATAATCTTAATCAGTATCTTAATAAAATAAGAAAATAAGAAAACTAACCTTCCACATCATCAGGGCTCCCATCATAAAAGGACTAAACACAGTCAGAAAGCAATAGACAGAGGTAAGATCAAAGCTAAGGAATGAACACAAAGAAAAAGGATTTTAGAATTCACATTGTAACTTTAAAAGAATGTTCTGCTAAAAAGCACATTTAAATTAATTTTCTGAAATCTATTCTTATTAAAACACAAGCATACACTGTATCAAGGAATATTATGAAGCCACTAAAATGAATGAGGTAGAGCTGTATGTGCTGATACATACCAACTTCCAAAATATATTCTTCAGTATAAAAAGGTACAGAACAAAATCCCAATTTATATTACTTTTTGGTTACATATATATGCTGTTTTCATCTAAAATTACCTGTTAATAGAAGCTATATTCCCAGTTCCAAAAAATGCTGTCACTAAGAAGAAAACCTAAATAGAGTTAAGGAAATGCCAAAACATGTTAGAATTCATACAAATTTATTTTTGATTTAAAAAGATATGCCTATTCTACCATGAGGGTAATTTGCTTTTTTACTTGTACATTTGATCATAAATTGTTGTAAATGAATGTTCCATCATATCTCCTTGTGAATGCATTTTCAAAGAACCAGATTAAAGAAGCAATATACTAAGAACAACAAGGGCTGAGAGATCATCCTCACTTGTCATTAGTAACCTCGGGAAAGTTACTGTTTTCCTCTTCTCTAACATAAGCGAGTCAGGTTATTGTATCTGTAGTTGGCTGCTAACAATTTTTTCAAAAGGAGAATGAGGACCTAGTGCATGTATAGACATTTTCAGCTGAAATACTGGTTTAGTTCATATATGCTTGCTGTGTGCCCACTACAGAAAGAAATAAGAAATCATGTTTTAAAATAATTCAGTAGAGAATGAGACATGAGAAAATGTTAAACGTCTTTTTGACATTCTTAAACTTACCACTTGTATTAGTGTAGTAATAAAAATTAGATATTAACCCTATTGGTGTCTAAGACCCTACGGCTAATAAAGTACTTAAAATAGTGCCTGGCCCACTGAAAGGTTTCAATAACTGTTAGCTATTTATTATTATATACACATAGAGCAAAGTAGTACAGAAACACTGAAGAGGAAATATGACTCCTGACAACTTTCAGTGAAAAAGTGGTATGTGAGCTGGTGATTTGAGCCTTAAATGTATTCATGGATCCACTCATTCAATCAGTTAACTAACCAACCAACATTTGTCGTCTAGTGTATGTCAGAGGCAGAGGTAGGCACTAAGAATATAAATCCGAATAAAATAGTCTCAAAGTGCTCAAATGGTGACTAAGATTATGACAACATGTAGAAGAAAATGAGAGGCATTTTAAAGTAAACAGTGGAAAAATAAACGACATGGTCAAGAAACAGTAAATATGTGTGACAGAAGCTCAGGGTTTATTGAAGGATACAGTGAAAGATGAAGCAAGGAATCTAGATCAGTGGCATATTAATAAAAAGCCTTGAACTTTATTGTGGAGACCATGAAGAGCTAGCAAACATTCTAGGTGGGTGATATAAATGAGAAATACCAGTGACAGTGAGATATTCAGATAAAGGAGACATAATTATTAGAGGCAGGAAATCCAATTAGGAAGCTATTTCAGTAGTCCACATTAGGGACAAGGTTAAGTCTGAACTGGTGCAGCAAGAGTAGAAAGGAGGAATAAGGGGAGACAGTAGGACTTTAGAAATGGACAAGGAGCAGCTAAATATGACAAGTTTGATGGTATAGGTTGCTGGGAGTATGGCAATGCCATTTAATGAGATAAGGCCTGCCAGACAGTGACTTTGGAGAGGAGTGAGCAGTTGTTAGTCAGTTTGGGACATACATGTGGTGATGCTCAGCAGGACGATGGACATATGGTTCTCAAGGTCAAGAGAGAGGTCAGGGCTGTAGAAGTAGATCTCAGAGTTGTTTGCACAGAGGTGTCAGTCAAAGCTATAGGAGAGGATGACATTATCTAAAAACAGTAAGAGGAGAAGGTTAATGACAGAGCTCAGAGAAAAACCTGGTTCAAGATCAGACAAAGTAAGAGTAAGTTTTGGTGAAGGAGAACAGAGATGATATAAAAAGCTAAGAGGGGAACCTGGATCATGTCCTAGAAGTCTGGAAAAATAAGAGAGAAATCAATAGAGTTGAATGTTACAGAGTGGTCAAGTAACACTGAGTAGACTGGACTGTGCAATCAGGAAGCCCCTGCAGACCACTGAGAATAAAGCTTCCACAGAGACACATGAAAAATACTCACAGAGCTCCTATGTGCCACACTCTATGTGCCAGGCACTGTTCTGGGCTTGAGGACATAGTACATAAATGAGGAAGAAATGGTAGCAGCAACTATTTTTTCTTTCAAGGAGCTTGGTAGTAAACAGAAAGGACAAGACGAAATTATAATTTAGGGGGATGCAGGGTTCAAGGGAAAAGTGTTTTATTAGTGTAGGCTGAGTGGAAGAAGCCTGCAAAAAGAGAAAAAAAGCAAAATTGAGAGTGAAAGCAAGAGGCAGAGGAGAGAATGAGAACATTTATTTTCTGGACCTATACGGTCCAAACCTTGCACCACGGTAAGTTCAAAGGAAACACCTCCCTAAGGAGGTTTTGAAGCTGGTCAGCCAGCTTTCTCAAGATGAGAACTTACTCTGCCATATTGTCTTTCAAACTTCTGACACAATACTGCCTCTGATGTGATCCAAAAACCTTGTGAGATAGATGTCGTGTAACATGAGTATAGCATAAAATACTCATAAAAAGATACAAACCAAACTCATAACAGTGGTTTCTTTGGGATGAGGGAAATTAAATTGGAGTTGAGAGCTGAAAGGAGACTTTGGTCTTAGCCATGATATTTTAATTTTTTTTAAATGTGTGACATGTGTGACAAAATATTAATTGTTGATTCCTTGGATGGGAGGAATACACACATATACACTTGTTTGTTATATCACTCTTTATGCTTTTCCACAGTTTCAAAAAGTTTTTAAAATGTGAGCCTTATGAGAAAATTATGGTTGAGAGAAGGGTTAAATGGCCTCTGAGGTAATACCACTATTATGTGACAGGCAGAAACACCTTCCACGTCTTCCTACTCCATTAGCTGGGAGGTTGCAGCATCTTTAAACAAAAATCCAAAGAAAAGATACAAGAAAAAAGGCCCTCCGGATGTCATCCAGACAGAGCTGTCGGAACTGGGTTATATCAGTATTATAGATGAACTGGATACCGTTGACCTGTGAGAGAATAAGAAATATAGGAATGCACAAATAACCGTTTACCTTCTACCCTCAAAGACAAACTTACAGTCTAAGTTACAATAGCTAGAAAGATACTCTGTACTGACATAAAAAAAGAAAACAATAAATCTTCTCCTATAGCTTAATTACACCTTAACAAAATCTGCCAAAAAGGCAAAATATATTGCTAATAATATACTGAACAGAGTGGCAGTATTGCTTCATATGTAATAAAAATGAGAATTGGGATTTTTCTTATCCTATATAAATGCTTCACTTTTAAATTCCTGTATAATTCTTCCCTTTTCTAAGACCTGATTTCTCAGAGTGTCCTATCTTCTCAAACCCAGGTAGGGTATGAAATTAAAAAGCATGATAAAATTAAATATTTCTCTGTTTCTTGTTCTTCTGATAATTCTATTTGTGGAGAAATTACCTTCTGTCTATAAAAAAGCAAAATATTCCTGTCTTTGGTAAAATAGAAAGTCACTCAATTCCAACAAGATGGGTGCACTCTTGCTTAAGCCCCCTCCCTCGAAAAAAGAAAAATTCATGGGTGAGTTTAAAGGGAGACTGTCCCCATCCCCCACTCCCCATGTAATTTCCTAATAAGTTCTTAGGATGCTTTAATACGCTTTTCTAAAAAAAGAAATTCAGTTAAAAAATAGAATTTAAAAAGTGACACAATAAATCTCATTTTTAAATTTAATATTTATTTAATATTAAAATATTTAACAGTTAGTATGAAGGACAGTCTGACCATTTACTTGATCAAAACTGCTTTTCATGTATTATTTTAGTATTCCAGGGCTGTAAGTTAAAAACCAGTAATTATTCAATATACTTCAATAAAGTTTCTCCTTTATTGAAATTAATTATTCTAAATTATCAATTACTCTCTGTAAACTCAACTGGAACCAGTTAAGAATGGATCAACTATGAAGGTGTTTTCCTGCAATATTCATTTTATCTGACTTCAGTAAAACTGTAAATATTCTATTGCCAAATTCTTATAATTACCTTCAGTTCTAAAATAAAGGCAAGAGATCAATTTAACTCTCTGCCTCAGCAAAAAGCTCTTAAAATGTGGTTGGCTTCTAGCCATCTCAAAGTATACTGTGTTGAATAAACAGTCTAAGATTTGGACTGAGGCCACAATCACTAAGGTAACAATAAGCATTTTGAGGTAGGATGTTTAGAAAGAAAAACACTGGGAACATAAATGTCACTTTCTGATCAAATTCATAAATTGACTTGCGACAACATAAATATTCTTCCAACTAAAATAAATTGAAGGAAAGAAAAATCAGATGTGAAAACAGGAAAATAAGATAAACAGCATTCTTTCTCCTCCGTCCCTTCACATATATGGATGTTTTTTACATGATTCTCAAATAATTTCTAAGAAAAGCCCAACCTACATAATGCCTATAAAACAATAAAATGACGCTTTTCTAAGTGCAAAATTTCCTTATAAACTATTCGCTTAATTTAATTATTAATTATTAACTTAATTATTAATGCCTTGATTAGTGAAAAATTTTAAGTAGAAAGAATATTTGATGAAATACCATTGCAGCTTCCTTATAGGATAGAGAATATTTAATATTCTCAAATAAACACAACAATGATTTTGATAAGCTACCTTCTGTTTACAGGAAACACCAGATTGTTGTAGGGTTTCTTGTTCCATGTGTATCCAGGCCAACATCAAACACGACAATACTAACGGAAAGAGAGCTTCATACCTAAGGGGTGGGGGTGTGGGAGTGCAAGTGGAAGGGTAGAAACGAAAAGAAAAAAACATTAAACAAATAAAAACGTAAATTTATACTAAGAGGGCTTTCTCTAAATTAAAACAACCTTGATAATACTTCTAAGTCACAATATCACAAAATTTAAATTTTCTAGGCTTTCCAGAAGAAAAAGTAGGAAAGGAAAGTAACATTAAAATATCAACTCCAACACTATCTTTTTTTTAAAATTTATTAAATCTTGAGATCATTACATGTTTAAACTAGTAGAAATATTTAAAAATTATTCATAAGGTAAGCGATAGATATACCCAAGAAAGAAAGAAAACATTAAGACAAAGGTAAAAAGACAGTTTAAATCCTAAGTTTAAATTATTAATACACTTAGAAGAGCAAGACAAACATCCCAAATTTTGTAAAAAATGGATGCAATACAGGCACATAAACCTCTCAAAAAGAAAAAAAAAGCCAATAAATACATGAAAATGTTTGCCCTTATTGATAAACTAATACGGAAATTAAAACATTAGAGAGATAACATATTCACTTATCATATTTACCTACCTAAAAAAAAATATTGTTGACAAGAGTGTAATGAAAAAGGAACTCGCATACTTTATAGGAATAAATACTTTCTGGAAGGCAATCTAATACTATGCATCAAGAATCTCAAAAATATTCATATACTATAATCCAACAATGTCACTTCTAGGAATTTACCCTGAGGAAATAATCAGATATACCCACTATGATCCCCATATGAAGATGTTTGTTATAATATTGCTTACAGAAGGAAAAACAGGAAACAATCTACATATCTACAGGGGAGTGATTAAATAATGTATGGTACATTTCTAGGCTGGAGTATAATGTGGACACTATAATGTGGACAAAGGAGAAATGTTCATGAGATAAGACAGGGACAGAAGACTTTTCTAATCCTTTTCTGTCCTAGTTTGGGGTAAGTGTCCCACCTCTGTAATCTCCAAAATATTCCATAACAGTACGTATCACACTGTTTTAATCACGTTTGCTTATATGCATTCCCCGCTAGTTTGTAAAATCTTTGTGTCAGTCTTGTCACCACTGCAGGTCCAGCTCTCAGTATTTGTTGAGTGAGTTACTTACCTAACTGAGAGTTACAAAACAATATCAAACAAATCAAACCAAAACAAAAGAAGTTTATTTCTCTTTCAACTTTTTCAACTATAGAACTCTACTCCACATGGCACTATTTCCTAAACATGAGAAAGTAAAAGAAACAAAACGCTTTAAATCTACCACAGATCATAAAACTAAAACACTGAAGACAAGGCGGAAGGAAAGACTGAGGTTTAAGAAAGCATAACAAATCACTTGGTTTATAAGATTCAGAATGGCCAAGAATATGAACAGACAATACATAGAAGAGAAAATATCATTAGTAAAACAAGTATAGGAAATTATACAAAGCTGTACCATTTCTGATCTATGAAAATAGCATTTGATATTCTTAATTTAAAATGGTAATACCAAATACTATGAAGGATATGATGAAACAGGACCCCTCATAGGTTGTTGTTGATATAATAAACTGGCACTGTTCTTAAAACAAAAGTAAAAGAAAAAGTTCATATTCTATGGCCCACCTATACTACATCTGAGAAGTGGCCAAAGTAAATAATGTAAACTATGTAAAAAGCTAATGTAGGGGCCGGCCCAGTAGCGTAGCGGTTAAGTGCGCACACTCCACTGCGGTGGCCTGGGGTTCGGATCCCGGGCGTGCAAGAACGTACCGCTTGTCAAGCCATGCTGTGGTGGCGTCCCATATAAAGTGGAGGAAGATGGTCACGGATATTAGCCCAGGGCCAGTCTTCCTCACCAAAAAGAGGAAGATTGGCGACAGATGTTAGCTCAGGGCTTATCTGCCTCACAAAAAAATAAAAAAAATAAATAAAAAGCTAACATATAAAAACATAACTCAAAATATTATTTATGATAATAAAAAGTGGAAATAAATAAAATGATCAAAAATAGAGGAATGGCTAACTAAATCAAGGTGCATCCACATCATAGAGTATTAAATGTCTATTAAAATGATGGCTAGGAAGCTTACGCACCACCACCTGGGAAAATACTTCTAAAATAAAGTTAAGTAGAAAAAAAAGATACAAAATAGTACATGGACTATGATTAATACTGTGCTAAAAAGACAAATACAGGGCCGGCCCTGTGGCTTGGTGGTTAAGTGCGCGCGCTGCGATGCTGGTGGCCCGGGTTCGGATCCCGGGTGCGCATCGAGGCACCACTTCTCCGTTCATCCTGAGGCCGAGTCCCACATACAGCAACTAGAAGGATGTGCAGCTACGACACACAACTATCCACTGGAGCTTTGGGGGAAAAATTAAATAAATAAAATCTTTAAAAAAAAAAAAAAAAAAGACAAATACAGAGCTAAGACTGGAAGGAAATATACCAGAACATTAACAAGAGAGGCGGGGTTAATAGATGATTTTTCCCTTTATCCCTACTTTCCAAAATACGACTATACTCTTTTTACAATTGAAAAACAAAGATTTAGAATGCCCGTATCCTAGTCATTCTTTAAAATTTAGTTCAACTTCCACATGGGTCCTCGATGGTACCAATTCAGCTCCCCTACTCAAACTCCTTCTCTCCTCAATTTTTATGTCACACAATTCACAACTTTAACTCATAACAATGTAATTGTTGCATTTTGTAATTGCCTAACACTGTAATATAAAGTCCTCATTTTATAGCAGCTTACAACTCTATTACACACTAATTGTTCTGCCTGTATGTCTGCCTAGTGCTCAGGACACTGGAGATGTGAAAGAACAATTGTCGATTAATTGAATCAAGAAAGTATATACTCTGATTTTCAGAGTATATACTTTCAGAAAAAATATACTTTCTAAAAAAATCAGAATCTGATTTTTTTAATATTCTCAGTTATATATTAAATTATTCTTTCCTAATATACAAAAACATGAATTCCGTAGTTCTACAAATAGTGTCACAGATTTATTTCCTTTCAAAAACTATAAACTATGATCATTTTCTTTTGTAAAAAGTAGAGGAATAAATATGATAAAGACAATCTTCCTATGGGACTTTATTTCTTTAGACAATCAATATCTTGTATAAAGTCTGCATATCTGATTTAATAAACTGAAACACCAATAAAATGTCATCACAGGCTCACAGTGTACATAATAAAACCTTACTAAATTAGGATCTGCTAGTTTGGTCTCTGTGCAAATTGAACAGGGCTGAAAAGGCATTAAGTTTTGCATTATAGTTTGTTAAGGAAAGGGATAATATAACAAAATTTCAGAGGGAAATGTTTAACCAACTTAAGAGAACTATTTTCAAGTATTACAATAGCTTCCATTTACATAAAAATAATTAGATGCTGATTAAAAATGAACCTCCTTTATTCATTAAATCAAAGATGCATTGTTAGAATTTAGGATTACTATTACTGTATTTCTAGAAAGTAATAAAGCTGCATTTCTTTTAAATATCCTATAATTCTGACTATTCACTAATTTACAAAGAAACCCCCTGGGTCATCCAAAATAGCAATGTAGAACGAGAGCAGGTGGACTATGTTTTGCAAAACTGATTTGACACTGAAAAATGTACTAATTGAAATTATTAGACTGTGCTGTTTCAGACTACTCCTGTTGAATTTTTTTGCAAAGGTAAGTAAGGTCATACTCATCATTAATATTCTGATTTTAGGCGTGAATTTTCACTTTTTGGATTTTCTTAAAATAAATATGCTCATGATAATCTGTTTTGGTATCTTTCAAGACTATGACATTGAGGATTTAAAATACTATAATACTCATTATCCCCAATGTAAGTTATATGATTAACTTATTCTACATTATGAAATATTTTTTCACTCAAAATTCAACTTTAATTATCCTTTCTTTCTTTATTCCTTTATTTTTAATCCAGCAAACCAGATCTATTTCTAGATTTGTTTGTATTTTTAAATCTACTACACATTCCTTTAAATCTGTTGATTGCCTTAGAATTTCAAGGTTCAAAAAAGAAAAGGGCTTATTGATTATTAAATGACTGTGCAGAAGCTGGTATATGTTTCTGGACCCTATCAAGTATTTACTTGCTTAAGGCAACCTCTGGGTGTGATCTCGTAAATGAAATTCGTGCATCACCCCAAAATGGTAGGTTAGAATAGAAACGATTTTATCTTCTGCTTTCCTAACTAGACTAAAAACTTGCGCATATTCTAATTCATATATACTTTGATAGCTTCTGATTATAACCAAATTATTTATCCTGAAATTTCACCAATAAAGAGGAAAAGAGTGAAGAGTTTTAAGGTTTCATTATGTTTATCACTCTTGAGAAGAATATGCTGATACACTTCAAGTTTTATCTGAAAGTTCGAAGTTCTAAGTCTCAAAGCAAGCCCATCTTAAGATCTAATTAGGTAACTGGTGAAAATTTCCATGTCGCTTATATTACATCTTCATAGCTACCCCCCAGATCTGGTTATATAGGGAGAAAGGAAAAGATAGGAGGTGTGGAGAGCTTTCATAAGAAAAGGAAATTTAGTGCCCCACTGCATCATCTCTATCTGGGAACTACAAGAACACCTGGGGTCTAGGTCACTTAGGATGTTAGGGTCTACCATGAAAAGATTTGAGAACATCCCTCTAATTCTGAATTAGGACAACTAAGTTTCCCAAAGAAGAAACCCACGTCTTGGACCCAAAATGGCTTTACAAAATCATCTAAACTAGGAATAATATGTTGATAGCACACTGTTGAATCCCTAGATTTAGTCTAATTGGGATCATGATCCTACATCTGGGCCAAATTTCAAATTGTCTATGAGTGGTGGTTATTCAATTTGTCTGTTCTACTCGGTGTTTGTTATAATATGCATATTTCTCATCCTCATAAGGATTTAAGTAAAAATGAAAGAAAATTCGAAAGTAAGTGAAGAATTCTTTTCTTCAAAGCAGATGGGGAGAGTATATCACTGTTTTCAGAGTTTTAGAGAATGCTTCAGGATCCATCCAAATTGGGCTGCTAGTTTTTGTTTCAAAAGAAAATTTCAATCTTAAATAAAAGTGGATTCTTTAACTTGCAGGAAAATATTCTGAAAGTTTTCTGAATCAAAAGGAATATTTGGATCATCATATATGTAAGAGTAAAAATTTTAAAAAGTATATTCAAAGAAGAATGAGCAAATCAAAGCATAATTTAAAGTGCACGAAAGAAATGCAACAAAAACTACAATTCTTCTAATTCATTGTTTGAGACTTAAAATTCCTCCATAATCAATCAGAATTTCCAACACTGTAGTAAAATGACATTTTAGCAACCTCAGGAAATAAACAGAAAGACAAAAACAACAGGCAATATTATGAAAATGATAAGAAAAAGAACTGAAGATTACAGATCAAATCACATATAGTTCTTACAGAGTAGAAAATATTTATAACTTATTCCTCAAGATTTACATAAATTTTTCATCTCCAGAGGTTAAATACTCATAGAGAAATGTCAATATAGCATTTAAAACTTGCTACTAAAAATTAAATTTTAAAAACAGTTTATACCCTCTGCTTAGAAGGAGGTAGGTTGACATCAAGGAAAGAAGTATGCTAAACAATCGCTCAAGGAGAACCGTGGGACTCAGTAGTGGCAGGACAAAGGAAGAGGCTGCAAGAAAACAAAGCAGGGTAGTGTCAGTATGAGGGACACAACATATGTGAGTTTAGAAGCACTGACTAATCTATTATCATTTATGGCATTTATTGTTTGTGTGACCTTTAAAATGAGGCTATGTTTGCCCTAATCACTTTTATAAGAAATTTTGAAATTTCATATTTTTAATTAAAATTACATTTCATTGTTTTAACCATATTTTGGTTCAGATTTTCTCAATTTATATTCAGCCTCGTTTGCTGCACTGTTGACTCCTAAATGAATAATTTGCTATTTTCTAATATAAATAACAAAAAATGTAATAAAAAATATTACTCAAGATTCAGCAATTCTTCTCTTAATTAGGCATTTAGTTCAAAGACAACTTACTCCCCAGAAACTGATTTTTCCGAACCTCCTCCTCCTCTAAGTTTTCCCACTGCAGAATATGCACTAAAAATTGTAGTGTGCCACTTAGAAAATTAGAGACAGGAGAAAATGACTTTACCATGCATGAGAGTTGTAATAAGACTAACCTTAATAAGTGAAGTAATCTTTCCCCACACAATAAGAAAGCAACTACTTCAGTGGGAAAAGGGCAGGTGAACGCACAGGGGCTCGGGATGGGGGGCAGGGGCAGGACAGCAAAACGTAAATTCCTCCATGTTTATTTTGGAAAGGAAATGTGCATAACTTCCTAATCCCCCTAGTTAGAATGGCAATATGCATGGAGTTAAATGCTCCAGAGTATGGAGACAGACGACTTGGGATGGAATCCTGGCTGAATCACTTATTAACTGTTTAACCATGGGGCAAGTTTGTTAACCCACCTAAGCAGCACTCCCATCTGTCAAGTAGAGATGGTATAAAAAAGTTGTTGTGAGGTTTAAATACACTTTCATCTATAAAATGCTCCCTGAGCATAGTGCCTGGGATATAGTAGGTGCTTAATAACTGTGAGCTGCTATTAGTATTACTAGTCAACATCTAATAAGTTAAATGGAAAGACAATCTCATTCAAAGTCAAGTCACTGTAAGATTCAAGACTATGCAAGTTATATTTATAGTACCCTTAGACAAACAGCTCCTGATTTTTTTCAGATGTGTAGTTCCAATAACGTTATTGGAACGGAACATTGTAACGGAAAGAAATAACATTTTAATATTTCTTATTTAAAAATCCAGTTCAAATGAGACCTCTTCTGTAAAACTGTATTTTCTATCCTTGTTCTACTTTTGTCTAAAGGATTGATGAGGTGCTAAAGGGGAAATAAGAGTCTCCATTCTGAGTGACACAAGTTAGAACCAGTGTCATAACATATAACCCATTTGGGGATCACAGCATGTTAGCAGAAAATGCTCACTGGAGCTAGACGGTGGTCAATTAGCACCTGGAAGAGATCTCTGGAGATATCACTGACCTACCTATGAGTCAGTTATTTCATGCCTTGCACCATTTGGTAGGCATCCTCTAGTACCTACCTCTTCCAATCCCAAGGAGGAAATATCTCGTTTAAAATATACGTCCAGCCTACAAGAGATGCACTTCAGATTTAAGAACTCATGTAGGCTCAAAGTGAAGGGATGGAAAAAGATATTCCATGCAAGTGGAAAGCAAAAGAAAGCAAAGGGAAGCTATAGTTATATCGGACAAAATAGACTTTAAACCAAAAACAGTAACAACAGACAAAGAAGGTCACTATACAATGATAAAAGGGCCAATTTATCAGGAGGATATAACAATTGTAAATATACATGCACTTAATATAGGAGCACCTAAATATATTAAGCAAATACTAACAGATCTGATGGGAAAAACAGACAATATAATAATAGTAGAAGACTTCAATACCCAAATTTAAGCAATGAATAGAGCATCCAGAGAGAACAACAAGGAAACATTGGACTTGAACCACACAGTACACCAAATGGACCTAACAGAAATTTATAGAACATTCCATCCAACAGCGGCACAATACATACTCTTCTCAAATGCACATGGAACATCTCCAGGATAGATTATATGATAGGCCACAAAACAAGCCTTAGCAAATTTAAGAAGCCTGAAATCATACCAAGTATCTTTACCAACCACAAGGGTGTAAAACTAGAAATCACAACAAAAGGAAAGCTGGAAAACCTATAAATATGTGGAAATTAAACAACACACTCCTGAACAGCCAAGGGGTCAAAGAAGAAATCAAAAGGGAAATAAAACAATATATCAAAACAAATGAAAATGGAAACATAACATAACAAAATCTATGGGATGCTGCAAAAGCAGTTCTGAGAGGGAAGTTTATAATGATAAATGAATAGAGTACTAAGAAAACAGATCTCAAATAAAAGACCTAGCTTTAGGGGTCGGCCTCGTGGTGTAGTGGTTACGTTCACATGCTCTGCTTCAGCAGCCCGGGGTTTGTGGGTTTGGATCCCGGGCACAGACCTACACATTGCTCATCAAGCCAAGCTGTGGCGCCATCCCACATACAAAAATAGAGGAAGACTGGCACAGACATTAGCTCAGGGACAATCTTACTCAAGCAAAAAGAGGAAGACTGGCAACAGATGTTAGCTGAGGGCCAATCTTCCTCACCAAAAAAAAAAAAACCTCACTTTATACCTCAAGGACGTAGAAAAAAAAGAAGAAACTAAGTCCAAAATTAGCAAAAGGAAGGAAATAACACAGATCAGAAATAAATGCCATTTCTCAAACATAAGATTGGCATAAATTCAAAAGCTTGAAAATAATTGATTGGCACTGGTATAAATTTATTGATTGGCATAAATTCAAAAGAGGCTATGGGGAAATAGGCACTCTAATATATTGCTGGCAGGAATGAAAAATGGTACAACACCTCTGGAGGGGAATTTAGCAATATCTAAAAGTACTACATGGGCATTCACCCTTTGAATCAGTTACCAACTTCTAGGAATTTATCCTGAAAACACACCTCTAACACTATGAATATGCATATGCTCAATGGTATTCACTGCAGGATTGTCATTTTTAAAAAAATCATTACTTACCTAAACATGAGAGCATAGGAGATTGGCTAAATAAACAATGTAATACACACACAATGGAAAACTAAATAGCTGTAAAAATAAAGAGCTCTATGAATCGATATGGAGTGATTACCAGGAGATATTATTAAGTGAAAGATGCAAAGTACAAAAGAAGATATATAAAATGCTACCTTTTGTGCAAGAAAGAAGGAAAAATAAGAACACAAGCCTATATCTGTTCACCATTGCAAAGAGAAACACATGAAGGATAACCAGAAAGCAATGAAGGTTATAACCTATGAGAGACTGGGGGCAAGGATTATGGGGCGGAAGTAATATAGGCAGCACTTCTTTGAGCATACCTTTTTTGTACATTTTCTATGTTTGAAAGCATGTGAATATTCTACATATACAAAAAATTAAATCAAAAAGAATGGGAAAGAAAAAAATACCTAAAACAGAAAGCAAACTGAAACAAACAAAGCTAATTGTATTTCAAATAAATACCAAAATCCCAATGAACAAAATGGAGAAAGGAAGGGAGGGAGGGAAGGAGCAAGAATGGGAGGGAGGAAGAGAGGGGGGAAGGCAGGCAGGCAAGCAAGCAAATCCAAGTAATTAGGAACACAGTATTTAACCATAAACCCTTGGTCTTGGGCAGGGTGGAATGTGGCAGGCAAAGTGAGAACTTCAAACAAATCCTGAATAATATTTAGTAAGTTTGTTTATTGTAATGATATGGGTGAAACACTTCTTAAATTATTTTAAATGTATTATAGGATTGAACAAATGAGTAAACGTGTTGATGTTTTTGGGAGACAGGGTTATCATTGTGGAAGGAGGAGCATATAAATATGGAATGGGGAAAGGCAAGAAAGAACTTTGTGGGGATAGACAGAATTAGAGGTATCAGTGTGAACTTAACGATTTCTAAAATATGTATAGGAATTTGTATATGCATGTTTATGTGCACAGTATATATACATGTGCACACATATATATATGTGAAAATGTATGTGTGTATATATTTATATGTAATAGTAGGTATATGTATGTATATTATATACACGCATATATTTCCTAGCTCTGTCCACTGAAGGGCAAAGAAGCAAAGATACCTAGTAGTGATGAGTACAACTAGCACTCAGATCTTGGTCTCTAATATCATCCGCTTGATAAAAAGAACTGTTGCTCCTCAGAGAGATAACTGATTCCAGAGCTGGGGCAGGGTGGATATAAGGTGGATATAAGGTAAGCCTTGTAAGTTAACATCTTAATGCCAGAAAGTAAGAAAGTACTCAAAAAAATTATGGGGTCCTATTCACAAGCTACCTTGAAGGGGCTCTCGCTGGCTAAGTCTGGGACAATTTGAGCACCAAAATATCAACAGTAAAAAGTTATAAACCTTTGAAAACACAGGAGCTCATGAGTCTACAACAATAATCAACAGATAAGTGAATAAATGAAGGAATGGATGAATAGGAAAGAAGGGAGGATTCTTACAGTAGAATGCTGAGAGCCTTCTGGTAAATGCAGTGGGAGTGCTGGAGCTAGAAAATCATGATTTTGTAGCCATCATGACAAAGACTAGATCAGAAAAGACTTATGAATGGATGGAATCTAAGGAAAAATTTTGATGAGAAGGATATTTGATGGTCTTAGAGCGTCTCCCCACAGACAGCTTATTAGTTGCAAGGGAAGGGGAAAAACAGTAAATATACAGTGAAAAAACTGGGCAACACCTTGACAGGGTGATGGAAATTAACATCTCCAATGAGGGACAGATAGAGATCATGTGCCTCCAAATGTGACTCTGAGAAGGACACAACATCACTTATGCAGTATTCTGGCCAATAATGTACAACCTCAATTTAATTACAAGGAAACATCAGACAAATACAAACTGAGTAACAGTCGGGGTGTGGGGTGGGTGGGATTGGCTATATTCTTCAAAAATGTCAATGTCACAAATGACAAAGAATGGAAAAATGCCGTAAAGAACACTACTAGGTCAACTGAAAAATTAATATATGAATGGTAGAATAGATAAAAATATTGAATACGGTGTTTAAAAAATTTTATACATACATACACTCATAAACACAGATAAGGAACAAGCACACAACATGGAGGATGGCTTTCTGTAATTCTGGTAAATGTTCTTTGTTTTAACCTTTTTAGAAGTTTTAGATGTCTAAAAATGAGATATAATGATAGGTGCACAAATTCTGTTTTCTTCGCTTTTCTTCATTGTGGTTTATCGCTAGGTAGTTAAGAAAACTAAGGAGTTGAGCCAGGCTACACTGCAAATAAATGAGGTTATGTGGTAAGCAAAAGCTGGGCTGCTACTTACGTACCCCTAATCTCCTATTTATTATTTGCCATATATTGTTTATCTGATGGTGTGTGTTGTATATGACTGCACATTTGTGAAGGACTTCCCTTTAACAGCGTAGTTGTCATCCATAATTTTTGGTTTCTCTGTGTATTTGAAAACTAGCAAGTCATATGAGAGGTCATTACACAGAGTTACCTCACTAGAATATTAGCCCCCCAGCCCCGTCCCTGCAGAGTGTAAGCTCCAGAAGGGCAGGGATTCAGTCTATCTTTATTATTCTCAGGGAACAGAACAGTGCCAGACATATTACACACTGAACACAATTTTTTAAAATGAAGGAGCAGTCATAGATATTGTTCATGCAGAATGAATGTAAATAGTAACTTTATTAATCAAGATAATATAAAAGGGAAGGCCTGCAGAATGCCCATAATGAAATGAAGCTTACATAATGAAAATGAAGTTATATATATAATGATAGCAGTTATTGTCCAAGAATAATTTCCACTTATACACTGACCAAGGTGTTCGGAAAAGCTGCTTCCTGTTGTATTTTTAAGCCTCTGCTTGGATTTTAAAATCAATCCAAGGAAAAACACTCCTATCTCTTAATCCTCTTTTTAAAGTGAAGTACCATCCAAAGATCTTTTAATGATGAACAACAAAAATCATTTAAAAAAATATAAAGGTTAAATTGCACATCACTTCATTCACAGGCATTATAAAGTGTCTTTTTTTTTTTAAACGAAAAACCTGGACTTAAAAGCTTGCTCCCGTCCTCTAGTTGGAAGGAAAAGCCTAGGTCCTTAAATTACATCTGTTTGCTTCACATGCATATTCCAGCATTCTTAAGTAAGAGTCCTATAGAGAAACATGTTTTGGAACGTTTAACTGGCTTTATAAAATATGTAATGTATTGGGAGGAGACTAATCAATGTTATTTTCAGCAAGAGAAATACAGATAAAATTTATCTGTTTCCTAGTCCCTGTGTAAGAACTGAGAATTTATGAATTGACATGAAATTTCAGCAAAGGAATCTCTTCACAAAACCCTCTTCTGTTCTGGAATCACTTAGATTTTTATCAGATGTGAATAAATATTCACACCCTTATTACCAGGTCATAAATATTCTATCAAGTAATTTTTATTAACACATGAATGCTCACAAAAGTTCTAATTTTCTTTGTCGAATTCAAGTAAAAGATAGAAATAAATGCTGGTTGTTATTATTTTCCTGCAATAAAATTATTTCTTTCAATAACAATAATACAGATATAAATGGATAATTTTAAGATATGACTTAATGTAAAGTTATCTCCTTTGGTTTGATTGACCTCTTACCTAATGTTATCCAGCTAATAATCTGATTAATACGAGGAAGTCCTTGTTTCTTGAGTAGACTGTTATGGGTGCTATACACAACATACATGGAAAGCACTGTGCTCAGCATCTGAAAAAAAATACAAAACACATAAATAAAAGAGAAGGCAGTGAGAGACTAATTTACATATTAGAAAGAATACTTTAAAAATTGCTTAAACAATTGGAATTTGGCCAAAATGCTATTGAAATTGGACCAGCTCACCTTCTTGTGACCCAGGCTAAGAGTTAGAACTCTTGTAAAGGTCCTCCTTTACAAGCATGAAACGAAGCATTTTACACTTTCAAGAGCATTTTGGCATACATTATCACATAATGAATAGAAATATTCATTATTAACTTTGAAAGTTTCTGAAATCAAGAAAACGCAGAGGATGAAATGTATACAGCTTAGTGTTGATGGTTTAGTGTCTTCTACCTCTGGCCCTCACCCACATTATTCATTCAACATGTATTTGCAGCCTGAGTATTCACCTGATACTGGGAATACAAGGAGCATAATATTTCTCAAGGAATATACATAAACTAGTGTAGAGTTGGTAAACTACTTGTAGGCTGGTGGCCCGTTTTTAGAAATACTGTATTATTGGAACATAGTCACTCCCATTCATTTACGTGTTGTCTATATAGCTCCCTTTGCATTACAATGGTAGGGCTGAAAATTTACAACAGACTCCATATAACCCATAAGCCTAAAATATTAACAATCTGGCTCTTTAGAAAAATGTCTGCTGACCCCTGACCTAGTGGATTAACTACCATTTTAAGATATGAGCTCATATATGGCTGTGAACAAGGTAAACTCTCTTAGAGATCAGATTAGCAACCTCATCACCAAATCTTAGAGATATATTTAATTGACTCATATTTTCAGTGAATTAAGAAGAAAAAAGTGCTGTCACTAAAGCTATGACACAATCCTAGGATCTTTTCAATTGTAAGACACAATCTCATTTCAGAGATGTTAAAACGTGAAAAGATATTTATCTTGGAATCAATGAAAAATATGCTATACAGTAGAGGAATTAATGCAAATTAATAAGGTTAATGTAAAAAGGAATTTCTTAACAGATTTACCTTATACTCATGGGTATTTTGAACAAAGCCCATGGGAATTTTAATATGATATTCTTTGCTCCTATAGTGAGATTCAGAAACAATCACTTCTGCCACAAAGTACTCATTATTATAGGTGAATTCTGTCAAAGCTACTATGAGCGTTAGTGTAAAGGCAGTCAGTGTACCATTGAAAATGAAAGATATGTTCCAGTGGCTTGACAGGATCTTTGACAAAATATTTCTTCTTTTTTTATATGTTCTCTAAGAATGAATTAACATCTTTTAAGTGTTGTATATTTTTATTTCAGGGTATTCTTGGAAATATTTTCTATTATCCTGTTCTGAGGAAATTTTTTTTTTAGTGAGGAAGATTGTTCCTGAGCTAACATCTGTTGCCAATCTTCCTCTTTTTGCTTGAGGAAGATTGTCCCTGAGCTAACATTTGTGCCAATCTTCCTCTATTTTTTGTATGTGGGATGACGCCACAGCGTGGCTTGATGAGTGATGTGTATGTCTGCACCTGGGATCTGAACCTGTGAACCCCGGACCGCCGAAGCAGACTGCGTGAATCTAACCACTATGCCACTGGGCCAGGCCCCTGAGGAAATTTTTTGAGAGACTCATATAAGGTGTTTTTTTTTTTCAGTGTTCTAGATGTGGTTTTTTAACTTAGATTTTTATTGTTTAAAAGAAAAACAAAGTGGTTTCCACTGTTATCTACAAAAAAGCTATCATTTTACAGAATATGACATTACATAATCTCTATTTCTCACAACCCTATTAGTTATTAACTCTGCTTTACAGGTTAAAAACAAACAATCTGACGTTACATTACTGAAAATCACACATCTAGTATGCAGCATAACTGAGAATTGACTCAATTTTGAACTGTCAAATTCAAAGTTCTTTTCACCACACCAAAGCCACTAACCAAGGTGAAGTTTATTTTCTCCTAGAACTTGTCTGAAGTCTTAAACTGGCTATTCTTCACATAAATATAATCAAAGGCTACTTTCACTTCAAAGAAGCTTACCTTTTTCCTGACCCAAATGAGAACAACACAGAATCTCGAGTCCAAAGCAGACCCTTTCCAGCTCAGCATTTTGGTCAATACAGACGCCTCTTGTGTCTCCTTAACTTCTGCTCTCTAGGCATCTTGGGGCTGCCTATTGACCTTTTTGCTATTTCATACCTTTTAGAGAATATATTTCCATGTAATATCTTAAACAGAAAACTGTCTTCTCAGCTGACAGATATTGGGTAAAGTAAACGTCATGGCATCTTATGAACAACATAATTAAAGACAACCATAAGATACATTTTGGTATATCATTAGTATAACATAGTGTTGAAAATCCATAACTGACCTGTAATAGATGCAAAAATAGCTCTTCATTTACAAAACTGTCTTTCCTTTTTGTGAGAGATGTTACAACAAACAGGGATAGCAGAAGCAGCAGCAAGCCTGCACTCATTCTGTTTTAAAACACAATTCACAATTTCAAATTTTCTTAAGATATTTACTGAGCACATATTATATGAAAATATAAGACATTTTACTCTACTGTAGAACTTATTTGGTTTAATCAAGATGAAGTAGCAAAATGGATACACAGGTATAATAGGAATAAAAACCTTAGGATAAAGATACTATAGGGATGGAGTTATTTGTAACTTCTCACAATTTTTTAAGTATCTTTACCTTAATTCTATAATTTGATTTTTAAAACTTTTATGCATACCAACTATGATAATTCTTAGCCTGATTAGACAAATTTACAGAAAACAATATGAAAGATAGCTAAACAAACACATCATCAGTATCTATAACACACATTTTCTGACTATGAGCATTTAACTCATACAAAAAGGATCTGTATTTACAATCCATACTACTCCTAGCAGGACAAACTGCTCCTTTTTATCACTGACCTTGGTGACCTTTAGCCAGCTATTCCTGGCTAAAGGAAGAGTAAGAAGGCAGTTACAAGGGTGTCATGCAGGTGAAACATTTTGTACAGTAATGAAACAACAAATTATACTTTTTCAAGAACACCAGGTGTACTATGGTTCCTGAAGTCAAAGGAGACTGACATCAAGGAAATGGTATACTAATGTTGAGCTCTGACTCTCATTTCCTAAAAATCTGAATAACATAGGATGACTGAAATTGAGGACAGAATCTGGAACCTAGCAATATAACAGAACAAAAAGGAGTTGGTTTAAGAGAAATACGACAGAGCAAAAGGCAGGGCTAGAGAGACTGCAAATCAGGAATTCCCAGGAAAACGTGTGTTTGGTTTTTTTTTTGATTCTTCTAATATTCTTTTTGTGAATCATAAGGGAAAAAAAGTAGTTATACATTCAACATGGATTATCATTAAAATTTATGAAAAACAGCCATGTGTGATCAAGATTCTTTGTTTGGGGCTACTCCGGTGGCCTGGTGGTTAAGTTTGGCACGCTCTGCTTTGGTGGCCTGGGTTTAGTTCCCAGGTGCGGACGTACACCACTCGTAGTGGCCATGCTGTGGTGGCAACCCACATATAAAATAGAAGAAGACTGACAACAGATATTAGCTCAGGGCGAATCTTTCTCAGCCAAAAAAAAAAAGAAAAGATTCCTTGTTTGCTTTTGCTTTTTTCAAAATAATGTGGTATTTTAATTCATTGACAAATGTTTTTACTTTAGAGAACTAGAGTAACAGGGATTTTATAGCTATGTTATATACATTTTTGCTTTTTCTTTTAATTTTATCCTTACGTGTTTTACATATCTATCATTGTAATTTTCTAAAGAAGGGAGGTGATGTGAGAGTTCAAATGGAGACCAGAAATTTCTCCATGAACCAGGAGTCAAAACAGTGAAGTTGCAAACATAGCTACTAAGAAATCAACACAAACAAATCACTAAGGAATTAAAAAGTACAGAGAGAAACAACATAATTTTGTGTGTGTGTATGAGGAAGATTAGCCCTGAGCTAACAGCCGTTGCCAATCCTCCTCCTTTTACTGAGGAAGATTGGCCCTGAGCTAACATCCGTGCCCATATTCCTCTATTTTATGTGCGACGCCTGCCAGCATGGCTTGATAAGCAGTGCATAGGTCCGAGCCTGGGATCCGAACCATGAACCCCAGGCCACCGAAGCAGAGTGCAAAAATTTAACCACTACGCTACTGGGCCAGCCCCACAACATAATTTTTAAAAATATAAATTAGATTTCTCATGTTTTAATAAGTTTGCTTCCTGAATTCATCTTGACTACAATACACAAGTGGCAAATTTCTACGAAGACCATTTATACAATTTCTTTTCCTTCTAACATATGATAAATTCTGCTCAACTATATCAATACCGCTTGAGCAGGACAGACAGGCAGAGACTGATTAAAGGAGGGAAAGGGGCTTCCTAGAGACAAGAGCTCACAGAGCAATATGAAGCAAGAAATAAATGAAAATATTTGAATTCATCCTCTCACATACTATTTTTAGTTTATGATAGCTGCAAAATGTTTTTACTTAGTAACACTAATAAAGTATGGATTAGAAGGTTTGGTCTTAGAATTCCATACAATTATTTGGGGCTCTGTTAATAAATTTGACTTCCTGGAATAATTCCTGATCTAGTCTATTTTGGTATTCTTACAGAAATGAGACAAAATGTGTAGAACCTCATAAATTAGCACATACTTCAGAAAACATTGTTTAGTTAATCTTCCTTCAGTTAAAAGAGATATACCCTCATCTATTAAAGATTAGGTTAAAATGTTAAAAAAAAAATGCTTATACAGTTCAAAAGAAAGTAACATGATTACAAGATTAGAAAAAAAGAGAGAAAATGGTAAATGAAATAATGATCATTTAGCTTGGCAAGCACACGCATGCACGTACACACACACACATACACACACACACAGAGCCAGTAGATTATTTGATACTAATTTAAAAGTAAGTTAAAATTAAAGGTAACCAATTATTTTACAAATTTATTTAGGACATACTGAGGAGAAATAAATACAACAGCAGCATGGGGAATTCAGGTAAGGTATACAGACTTCTCCAACAGTTTAAGTGATTAAACATGGGAAAGTTGCCAAGGTACATAGAGTTTCTTCCCATGGACATCTATACATTCAGATTAGAACAGGAGAGAATTTCCTTTTCCTAAGACATTTAAACTGTAGACATGCTCAAACGCAAAGACA
This sequence comes from Ceratotherium simum simum, assembly GCF_057802395.1. Taxonomy (NCBI): domain Eukaryota; kingdom Metazoa; phylum Chordata; class Mammalia; order Perissodactyla; family Rhinocerotidae; genus Ceratotherium; species Ceratotherium simum. The sequence continues at coordinate 49,229,826 of NC_141913.1, forward strand.
CCCATTATATCAATGGCTTTTTAACCTTTTTGTTTTGGTAACAGAAACATTTTTTCATATGAAACCTTTTACCAATTCTCCAACACACAAAAGATAACAAAACTTTCTAGACTTTTCTTTTGGCATTTTAAGTTATCACTGTTTGGCACAATTTCATTTTTTGTGAAGGCCCAGAAGCATCTCCAGGGATATTTAATGACTCTCAGAGCCTGGGCCAAAATTATGACTAATGGTTTGATATTAGTATTTTAACTTCCAGTTTGTTCACGTGATTTTAAACTCATGACCAAGATTAGGTTCACATTTCATAGTGTTAATTGAGAAAAACAACTGTTATTGAAAAGAAAATAAAATATCATTCATACACTAGAGAGATATCCGGCTCTCGTCCTACAACAGGCATCAGAGGGAACGCTGCCAGGAGCAAAGAGAAGAAAATCCAACTCAGTGAGGTGCTCTAAAATAAAGAAAAAGTTATCTTTAGACAAATATGGTACGGAAAACTGTCTTCACTGTTTCACAGACTACATGGCTGTGAAAATAAAAGGAAAATGCAAAGGCTTACATCTATTAAGTTTAAAAAGTAATATAGTTACTATGTGTAAAGGACCTGTTATATAGTAGGTACTGTATTAGGTATAATATGAGCATTATCTCATTTTATCCTCACAATAACCTCAAGTTGTAGCTTTTATTATTCACAATATTTCAGATGAGGAAACTGAGCTCAGAGATGTTAAAGTAAAAGTAGTATCAGGTCTATGACTAGTAAATAAAAGAACCAGAATTTAAACCTGGGCCTGGTACTTCAAAGCAAGTGCTTTATTCAATTTATGTTATGCCATATATTGATTACCTCTGTAAGAAAGCTGTCTCCAATCATAATCAAAATGATTGAGCCAAGGAGCAAAATAAGTAAAAATACTTCTAATTGGAGAATTTTATAAATTCTCATACAGTGGAAAGAAGATATTTCGATCTTCCTGCTACCCCCATCAAAAAGTATTAAAGTGGAAACATGAGAGTATTGATTGTAGAAGCACACTGTAATTCCCTGCCTAAAGGAAGAAAATCAGGAGTAATTACATTTTAAAGTAATCTATCATGAATATATACTTCTCCAGGAAAAAATCTGAGGTGGCTCAGGGCCAGGAGGGAGGTGACTCCTCTGACTCAAGTCCAGAGCGCGGCCCCTCAGCCCCTGCACTGCTCTGGGCAGTTCCTCAGCTGCTCCAACATTTAGATCTTTGAGGCTGAAGAAATCTAGGAAATGCTCCAGAGAAAGACCTATCAGCTCTGCTTCTAGAGTATTTCAATCACCACATGACCAGCTCATTTTGATACGAAAGTCTATGTGAATCACTGAAACCTTAAAGGCAACCTTAATCCTCCTGTCAAAAGGACCAGGCTCTCTATGTAAGGACACATTCCACTTTTTTGTTTAAAAATGAACAATTCCCTGGGTTAAACACATATCAAAACAAAGTAGCTCCCAATCTGTCTAGTATCAAAATGAGTACTTATACCTTTGCTCGAGTCCACAGCTGAGTGATAAACGGCCAGCCCGCAAATGCAATGAGTCCGGCTGTAAGCATACAGCGGTAGAAAAAACTGAGAACCTAGTCATGCATTCCAAAGAAGAAATGAAAAGTTAGGTCATTTAAAAGGAGTTACATATATATGAAAGCGATCTGAAAATGTTGTAATGCGGTAAATGACTTACTAATACTTCAATTCCCAGGGTAAAGACTAACAGGTATCCAACGAAATGCCTCGGAGGAAAGCGCAACAGTGATGCAACAAGGTCTTGAATAACTTGAAATCTGTTTAATGAGATTATTTATAAAAAGATTATTTATACTCTACATTGAATAAAAATATTAGGTCATAAATAATAAAAAATAAAAACTTTCTGCAAAGCTAGACATCAGGGAATTTTCAATTCATAGATTATTCAAAAATTGAGATAATCTCTAATAGATTTATTTCAATGGCTTTACTTATCTAAATTACTTTTTTTGAAATCTAGAAGTATTTTAGGAAAAACTGTAACTTCTGAATTAATTTCATAATGACCACAAAAATTTGCTTGGTTTTTTATAGATAGTAATGAAAATAAGTGAGTCTTGTTTGATCTTAGTTTAAACATGGGTACATACAACTACAGATATAATAACAGAAATAAAATACAATGAACCCAAATGAATAAAATGGAAAAAAAATTCTAAATTCACCAAGGTTAATCTTATATTGAAATCTCAACTATCCTAATGAAATAAAGGTAAGTTTTCCTAATCTAGGTAGAGAAAATCTTAATTGCACTTTTTCACCGAGCTAAATAACCTTTTCCAAACCCAATTTAAGATGTCACTAAATTATACACTAATTGTAATTAAATGTGAATATATAACCATTAAAAATGCATTATACACTTCAGTACTTTTTACACTTCACCACTGGAAAAAAAGCTTTAGCATTTATAGTGCATTATTAAATAGTTAATTATGAAAGTCAGTATATTTGGTTTATGACCTTTTTCTGATTGAAAACAATGGTTACATAATATATCAAAACGATCAAGGTGCCATGCAGGAAAGAAAAGCTAACATCAGTCAAAAGGAGGATGTTTCTTTCATTCTCAACAGTGAATAAGCACAAATAAACAAAAGATAATTTTGTTAAAACATTTTTTTCTAGAAGAAAAGTGAATTTCTACATTTTATTTTACATATAATCTATCAAAAAGAAAGATAGAATATAACATACTTTCAAAATCACATTTTCCTTTAAAATTTAAATATATATGTCATCTTCATAAATTAGGACATTTAATAATTCAGGAGGGGTTCTGTGGTAGAATAGAATTTTCTGCAAGGATAAAACCTTTCATTCTAAAAATTTAAAAGCAGATTAAATGACATTAGAAAAAAATCTGATTTAAATATGTATATCCAGCAACCCTATACCCTTCAAATGGAGAAGTAACAGTATGTTCTTTTGCCCATGTCTTTTTGCCTTATATTTTAAGATGCTATATTTTAAGCATTTTAATATTAATTTTTATTTTTTATATTTTTAACATTTTAATATTTTTAACACTTAATGTTTTTAAAGAATGGAAGAGGTGGTCAAAGCTGGAGTTAGCAAAAATTAGAATAAAAATACACATTGTGTCATGACACACGTTAGCCAACCCTGAAAATATCCCTTTATTCTGGGCTCTCATTCCCTGGGCTGTTTTAGGGGTCTGGTTTTCTCAGAGGATGCCTGGATGTCCACAACTAAGTTTAAATTCGAGATTATTGGTGCAAATACAGAAATCAACAAGATCTACAACATGACCCTTGCTGCCTGTGAATGTGAACCAGCACAACATTTTAGTGGTTTTATTTTAAGTGCTTGAAATTTGCCTGAGAGCCCTACCTCTGATGTTTCTACAATGGCAGAAATCCATTTTAAGTCTACCTGTGAGGAAGTACTTAAAGGTAGAACCACAGCACATGTGAATAATATCCACTCATCTTTGCATGTACGCATTACCAGATTGGATTTAATTGCAAAGTTTCATTTATCTAGGTTTACAGGGTGGCTAGGAAAGGAGGGGCAAAAATGTACGGAAAGAAAACATGCAAATTTCTTTATGAAACACAGAGATACGCTGGAATCTGAGATGATAAGACAAGTTCAAAATGTAAGCTACTCCTAGTATGGTACAATCAATATTAATTATTTTATTTTTACTCCAGATTTTCCTTCTAAAAGATACCCAGAGAAGGGAACAAGGTCAATGCTACCTCAGGGCAATCAAGATGAAGTCAAAAGGGAAAGGTAAATCAAAAAGGAAGTTTATATGCAAGATTTATGCTGTTATAAATGATGTGGGAGTGCTTGGAGATTTCAGGGTATTACAAATATCTTTGATGACATGCTACAGAAACCTAATGCACTTTCAATACAGATTTAATTATCAGTGAGGTGAAAAACAAAACAGCAAGATGTGTTACTTACTCTCTTAGAACCGCATACCATGTTGGCACTGGCAATAAACAATATACGTAATAAGTCCAGGGGCAGGCTTGAATCAGCAGGAAAAATACTACTAAAACGCCAATAGCTACAAAACCGTATGGCAGGAGAAGGCTTGTTTTCTGAAAATCAAACAAAACATTGAAATACTTCCAAACTCATGCTAATTAATAGGTTTTTAAGAGATTTTATAAAGTGATGAAAATATATTACTTTCGTTTCAATGGTTCTACAACCAGATGATTAATCTAAGAACTGCATTTTAAGAAATCTGTCATTAAAGAAGCATATTACAGAAGAAAAAGCTAGATAGCCTGGAATTGCTGCAATTAGGCAATTCTCAATTTAAAAGTGACTATGTTCCAAGTCTGCCTGCAAGTAACTTGTTTAGAACTCCCAACATATTTCTCCTTAGTAACAATTTTAAAAATGTTGATTGAGTTCTCTGCCTAGCTCACAAAAACCCATTTAATCCACAATTAACTGTGGGACCTAATCTTCATTTGGAACAATGTTTCCATCTATTCAAACTCCAACTTGACATGCTGCCCACGCTTCTCTCTCCACTGACCAACCACAGTAGGTTCATTCAGTCTCATCTCCTCTTCCAACCACCTGCCAACCAAGAAAGGAGTTCCTCAATGTAAGTCACCAGCGATGGCCTCCATGGGCTGTGAAGGGCCATTGGGGCGCTGGGCCAGGAGTAACGATGCAAGGGCCAGGGACAGAAGTTCCAATGATTGGGAAAGCTGTGATGCTGAGAACAGCATCACATATATACTGATACGAATCACATATATACTGAAAGGATCATATATATACTGATATGAATCACATATATACTGATATGAATCACATATATACTGATTACAGAAAGCTATGATGCTAAGACCAGCACAGGAGAAAACACCAGGAATGGAGGGGTAATGTGGTGCTCTCTTGCCCCCATTCCTTGTTTTCTCTATTTTCCCCTTGCTTTGCTAGCCAGAGCTAAATAAGTTGAGAATTAAGAATTACCTTCTGGAGTAGGGGAATTTAGAGAGCAAAAGCAGAAGATTTTTTTCCGCTTTATAATTCCTCCCTACTGGCCTAAAATGTCAACAGAAAGGAAGTAAGAACCAAAGATAAACTAGGGCATAGTTGTAAAAAGGAAGGCAAAACACAGCATTGTATTTAAGAGTTTGGAGCTACACAGATCAGAATTCAAATCCTGGCTCTGTTACTTGCTCACTGTATGACCATGAGCAAAGTACAAAACTTTTCTGAGACTTAATTTCACCCCATCTATAAAATGGGAATAATGATTCCAATAGGTATTTATCAAGGTTAGTAATGCTTAAATGAGACTATGTAAAGAGGTTAACAAAATGCCCTAAATATTACTACTGTTTAATAAATAATGGCTGCTATTATTACTTTTATTTTTATTCTTTCCTCCTCTACCTTTTTGCATTAGTCCCATAAGTCACTACAGAAACACATAGTGAATAGCACTGGAAATGGAGATGTTTGAGATAGCAATGGAGGTCCCATAGCAAGGGGATGGGAGAAGAAGGGGAAAATCCCAAATAGATGTGGACAGCTGGTGTCTCTAAAGCTGAAGGTGGCTGAGGCAGGTATTCATTGGTTTCACCTCATTTTGAGAATAGTAAAATAATAAGAAAAGAAGTTTAAAAGAGTACATAAAAAAACACTCAAGGAATTTTCTAGAGTCAGTACAATATGGTATAATTATCTAATCCTTTGACATATAAAGTAATAGATATTACAAATGACATCTACTTGTACGAAACTAAATCATAAAGAATTCGGTTCAGCTGAATTGAAAGGATTTTAAACAATGAGAGTGGGGGACATTCTCTACTTCATCATGAATTGACTCCCTGCCTCCCCATGGCCCCCTAAAAAACACCTGACAATAATAAACCATGCCATGTGCATTGTGATTACTCCTGCAACCAACAAACATTTAATAAATCGCATACTCCACGCTCTGCTCTGTGCTAGGTGTGGCCTTCAAGGAGTTTAAACCATACAGTTGGAGATGGAATCGTGGGATTGGTTTAAGGGATTAATATTTTGGGATTTTACTAAGTAATAAGAGAACAAGGAAAAGTATGTGGCAAAATAAAGATATTTAGTTCTAAAGCAAAAAACATTTGAATTGGCAAAAGCAAAGGAGAAGAGTATATAGAAGTTAAATGCAGAGTTCCATTAAGAGGAGCTGTGGCAAATTACATTTAAAGAAAACAGAATATTCACTGCAGACTTGCCTGTAATAGTGAAAAACTAGAAATTACCTGTATAATCTAGGGACACTGTCATGAGAAGTGACATAAACTTTAGAGTCAGACCTAAACTTAATTCCAATGCTGCCATTGTATTTGCTTGTCAATTTCACTAACCCATTTAGCTTGTCTAAAGCTCTGTTTCCTCATGTGGCAATGGAGCATAATATCTGTTGCAAGCTCATCTCTCACTCCCCTTCCAGCCCTCTATAGTCTTAGCCATGTCAATGACTTACAGCTCTTCCAAAAAGCCGTGCTACCTCACTCCTCATTTGGCACATGCTGCTCTCTCTGCACATCGTTTTCCTTTTTCCTACTGGGCTATCCTACTTACCTCTTAAGATTTCCCTTTGGCAATAACCTGCTCTGTGAAGCCCCCTGCAAGCATCACATTCTAATACGTGCACAGCTGCAATCACCTCCCCTCCTAAGTGCTCCTCAGGCCTCCCTTCAGTCAATGTGATTGACTAGCGGCATTTTATTCTTTCTTCCCAACTGGTAAGGTTGCGTCACTTCACTAGATTATAAACTTGCTGAAGAGGAATCAGAATGTTTTTGCCAACAGAACAAAGTGTTCAAAATACTTGTAATGACCTCAGCTGTAATGGTCAGTTTTATGTGTCAACTTGGTTAGGCTATAGTCCCCAGTTATTCAATCAAATACTAATCTAGTATAGCTGTGAAAGTATCTTGTAGATGTGATTAAAGTCTGTAATCAGTTGACTTTAAGTAAGGGAGATTATCCTAGATAATTAGGGTGGGCCTGATTCAATCAGTTGAAAGGCTTTAAGAGCAGAACAGAGGCTCCCCTGAGGAAGAAACTGCACCTGTTGAGTGCAGCTTCAGCTCCTGCCTGCAAGTTCCAATCTGCCCTTTCTGATGGCCTGACCTATGATTTAGGACTTGCCTAACTAGCCCCCACAATTACATAAGCCAATTCCTTACACTAAACCTCTTAATATGTAGATCCTACTGGTTCTGTTTCTCTGGTTTAACTCTAACTGATACACAAACTAAATATAAAGTCTGACCCTATATTCTAGCATTTGAGGCCTATTAATTACTTCTGCCTAATCTATACTGTATTATCTCTTAGTAGGCACTTGAACAAACCTCCCACATTCTACCCAACTTGAACTATTTATTTTAAAGGCAGCATGGTGTAGAAAGAACATGAATTTCAGTATTAGAAAATATTAGTTCTGTCATTAACACTAGTGTGTCTTTGAAGAAAATATATCTCTCTCTGAGCCTAACTTGCCCCATCCATATAATGGGAATCATAACCACCAAATTTAGGGTAGTGTTAAGCTTTACTGAATAACACACGTAAAGCACCCAGGACAGTCCTGGAATAGTGGGGCTCAGGAAACATCACCTATATGCCAGCAGAATAACACATTTTCCCAAATCTGTCTCTGTTTACATCATTCAATTTGCTTTAATTCTCATCTCCCTATAGTCTGACTGTTAACGTTCCAGCAAGACTTACTTTTTCCTGTTATCATCAGCCTAACTAGAGAGTTCTCCTTTATTTAAAATAGGATAGTCTTTGCATCACACTAAACTTAACATATATTAAAGCTGTTAAATGTTAAAGTTGTCTCATAATGTGTGTAGTATAGGGACCTATATCTGATAAGGTGGTTATGTGTGTACATCTCTTACCTACTTTACTTACTTCTAAGCTCCTTGAGGATAGCACCTGAATTTTATATTTCTTTGTATAGTCTATGCAGCATCTAGTACTGTACTGTACACTCAATTAAATATTTGCCACATTATCGGATTAATAATAAAGAAGAACTATCAGCTATGAAATCTGCTGACACATCAATCTAAAGGCATATCCTTTCTCAACACCCCAAACAGCAAGATAAATACGAAAAGGCAGCGTCTGAAACAAGACCACTCTGGATTCAGACCTCGGTTCCTCCACATCCTAGCTGAGTGGCCTTTTGCAAGTCACTTAGCTTCAGTTTCCTCTTTTGTAAAGAGAAATTATAATCCTACTTTCAGCACTGTTATGAGTTTAAAATGACAAAATAAATGTAAAGTACCCAGGAGAATGCCAAGATATATCCATTATTAAAACATGATTGTTTCTGTCTCTTTTCCTACCATGTAAGAAAGTATTCCTAGTCTAGCCAATTTCACATAACATTCAAATAATGAAAATTACTTGGAGGAAATTATTTAAGATGCATTAAAGTACTATAAAAATTGGAATAAACACTACTGTTCTCCTTCCATTACCGAAAAATAAAATATAAAATTGGAAAAAGTTACCACAGGAAATGTTTCCAGACTATTATTAATAATAATACACCATCTGGGTATATTACCTTTCAGAGGATTTGGACATGGTAATAATCATTAGCGAGAGGGAAGCAAAGGAAATGGAAGTGGGATATTCTCCCTGGTAAATGATAGTCAGCAATGTATTTTAAAACAGTAAAGTGTTTTAATGAGGTAAAACCACAGTGTTATATTTATACTATTATATTTTCTCATTTATATGAAATATTATTAAAGAGGTGGTTTTTTTTTGCATTGAAAGTACAGTAAACTCAGGACTAATTCTTAAAATGAGGATAAATAGAAAGTGCCAGAAATTTGTATTTCAGAAAGTTGAAAGAAGGTAAGAACAGTTCCAGAAAGACATATACATTATTTAAAAAGGAACCTTATGAATAGTGATTTATGGCTTTCTAGCTCCTATTTTTTTAGTATCAGATAAAGTTAAATATATAGCTTCAAAGTAGTTTTCTGATCACCTGTACTAGAAAGATATAGAATACTTATAACATGGGAAATAATTATAAAAAAGAACAGAAAATCAACCCAGTCAGTGCCATAGGAGAATTTAAATTATACAGGTATCTTTATAGCCCTCTTAAAGGGCCATTATTATTAATACACCCTTTTCCCAACTAAAGAAAGAGAGACAACTGAGAAAAAAAGAACAAAAGCAAATGAAGGGTAAGAGTTATCTTAGTACAACTTGCACATTGTATGAACTCATTACAAGTGATTTGATTAGCTTTCTTTCCTCAGTCCTAGTGATTTTACACCATCATCTGACTCTCCATTATAGTTTCTGAACATACCTTAACTTCTTTACTAACACCTCTGGTAAGGCTGGAATGAGACTTGATGATCAACAAAGAAGCATAAGATGTCCATCCCACAAAACCAAGAACAACAGTGATGCCCAAAAAGAATCTGTCATAAGTGTGATAATAGGACAGTCCTCTCAATGCAAGATGAATCAGCTCCTTGCAAAGGGAGACCTATGGAAAAAGAAAAATATAACTTACCACATGGGAATAATAAGAAAACCTAAGTCTCAAAGGAAGGAAAATTATTAAAATTAGAGTGAGTAACTGTAGATGCTGGATCAAGAAAAGATTTTAATTGTTTGAGGATCTTGCAAAGTAGAAGAAAAATTCCTGAATACAATGAATGTTTAAATCTTGATTAAAAAAAGGTATTTTAAATGTAAACTATTTATGATACATATAGTGATTTAAAATGATTCATTTTGTGGAAATTATCTTCAGATGACATGAAAGAAAGAAATGAAGGCTCTCTAATAGAGGTCCCAAATAACGGAGATGCCCACATTTATATCATTTCTTACTCTCTCATATCAGATTACCCAAATCAGTTATAAAACATCATTAAAATAGCTTAGTATTTTAGAGGAGGAGAACAGCTTACCATTTTAAAAGCATAACAAAATTAAGCATTAGAAATACATGGTATTACTTAGGCAATGTTAGAAACTGCAAATAGAATTCTATCCTACTTTAAAATTATATGACCATTTAACAAAGAAAAAATTAATGAAAAACACAGTAGGGTAGGAGTCGCAAAGAGTCAAAGCTTCAATATGAATCATTAGACTTTTGACAGTGTGTAGATAATTCCAAATGTACAAATATGTCAAGTTCTAAAATAGTATGCATAAGTAGGGTGATAGAAACTTGGAATACACTTGCTCATTATAGAAAACGGCAATTGTTCATTTCCAATGCCAACCTAAAAAAGTTTACCCATAATATTATCCGAAATAAGAGAAGTATGTCCACAGCAAAAGAAGCTACTTAGGAAATTCAACTCTATCTTGAGGGTTCAGGAAAGCTCCCTGGCGTGCCCACTTTGCTCTCCATCGCCATACTTTGCCCCTCCCCATACCTGAAATGACGATCAGCTATTTAAATATACAAGGCCTGCATACTTACTGCTTCATCATACTTTCTCTGTTTTATATAAGATCTTGCTTTTCTTAAAATGTTGAGCTGTTTAGACTCAGAAAGCAACCTACCAAAGAAAAAAAAGGTTAGGTTTAAAATGTTTCCTCATTTCAATTATATTTTTTCTTGTTTTTTTTCGAGGAAGATCAGCCCTGAGCTAACATCCATGCCAATCCTCCTCTTTTTGCTGAGGAAGACTGCCCTGGGCTAACATCTGTGCCCATCTTCCTCCACTGTATATGGTACACCGCTACAGCATGGCCTGACAAGCGGTGCATCGCTGAACTCCCGAGGTTCTGAACTCCAGCCGCCAGTGGCGGAGCGCGCGCACTTAACCACTACGCCACTGGGCTGGCACATTTTCTTGTTTTTTTTTTGCTTAATTGACAATAAAAAGATGGTGAAACTTGATAAAATAAAAATAAAAAAAAAAAAAGGAAAGAAACCTCAAGCTAAATTGTATTATTGCTGGTTATCTGAAATCTTCTAAGAAATAGCTTATAGTTAAATTTGGTTTTCTTGACTCAAAGTTTTAACTGCCAAACCACACTTATGACACTCATATAATCCATCATTTTGAAGAAATGTAATACTCAGGCTAACAAAGAAATTCTGATTAGATCAACACAATTAATGGAACAGCAACTAGTGTTGTGAGTTCCACCACCTAGCCCTCCCGTGCTCATTGGCACACACAACAGACAGGGCAGATCCATCATGGCGCTCACCTTGTACCCGTAAGCCTGATAAGGCCTGAGAATTTTCATTATCAAAGAGCTCCAGGCAGAGCCTAACCAACAATCAGTTAATGAACAATTTGAACCTATTTGCTGTTCTTATACTGTATCACAGGACTTTTTTGTTCCCCTATCTTTCATTTTTCTTTCCATCATTTCCCTGTCCTTGTTTTACCACAGTAGAAACCTTAAACACACAAAAGAAATACTCCTAATATTGCATAAACTGAAAAGATATATATCTAAAGGCATTAAGTTTATGGAATGTAGAAACTGAGGAAATATAATTAGAACTCAATTACCTTATTGAAATAAATAAGTATATTTAAATACAAAATTGAACATATACTGCTTAACTAACACCACCGCACTCCTAAAATGAGTGCAAAAAAGTTATTTAAGGATATATTAGATCATATGAAATTGACATATTTGTATGTCAAAACTACTAAATTAAATATTGGCAATTTCATATGGTTCAACATAATATAATCATCTTCTCTCTACTTGGTTCCAGCACTCTCTGAAGAGATAAGATTGAGATTTACAGGAAGTAAATCTTTTAAGCTATGTTATTAATTTGGGTGTGGTCACAGACTTCCTTCAGTGACTGAAACTCTCTGTCTAGAAAATGCACATAATCTGAAATCTTTCATATAATCTCAGAAAATTCATGAACCCCAGAAGCTCATCTATGTACCCTCCAGAGTTCTATAGGAGCTCCTGATTAAGAATTGGTGCCTATTCCAAGGGATCCCAGATCTTTCAGACTACCGGAAAATTCCCCACCCCTGGACTCACTGGGACTTGGAGGAAAAAGGTACCAGGAAGCAGTAACACATGAGGGAAAACGTGTTACTTCAAAATGTTGCCATGATCCTGTTCTTTGTCCTTCAGACACCACACATTTTGGAATATTTTCCTGGAAGTCTTAGAAATGGAATTACTGGGCCAAAGGCCACAGGCATTCTCTGAAGGCTATATATCTAAGTTGAATTTTCCAAATTTCTATAAAACCCTGCTAGTTGATCTCCCTCCTCTTGCTCTGATCCATTCAGCTTCCTAAAATACTGACTGCATCTTCTAACTTGCTTGAAATTGATATGGGCATCTTATTGTCTACTTCATCAATTCTCAACTTCCTGGACTATTGATGACCATCTCCTATGCTACTTAATTTCCCATTATCCCAAGTGTATACTCTCAGCTATAAAATGGCTAAACTCTTCATTCTTCCCCTATCTTGGTATTCACATCTGAGTTCTTATTCATAAAGATCTTCCCCTCTCTGCCTTCCAAAATCAAATCTTCATTATCCTTTATGGTCCACTCCAAATCTCACCTCAAACCATTAGCACTTTAGTGTGGTCTAATGATCAACTTATTTCTCTTCAATTAAATTTTAACCTCCATGGGGGCCATTAATTATTTCCATGAATATCCACAATAATACTTAGCAACGTGCTAAGCACATAAAATGAATCAATAAATCTTAATTGATTAAAATGCTATCAAAATATTGCAGACCTAAAAAAGGAAGAAAAATCAGAGAATAATATACATTGCCAATCTCAAAGCACTTAACAATTTGCTAAATTAAATAAAAAGATGAAAAAAAAGCTTGTCAGGAACTAAATTTCTTAAGCTAATTTAATACATGTTCTCAAGTGAAGTCCTAAGAAGAATGAGAGAAGAAACATTTTTAAAGAGAAATTTTAAACATTATGTTAATTACATTACATTATATGATATGCAAAATATTATGTTATATATGGAGTACTTAGGTAAGGAAATCAGGACCAGATTAATTTATATTTTTCCTAACTGGACTATATATAAATTTTGGGACATATCAAAGGTTCAGAATATATCTGGAATGCATCAAAATGTTCTGTACAGACTTCACTGTAGCATTATGACATTAAAGACTCTCATAAACTTGTCCCCCAATATAATTTTCTATAATGGTGGCATAGCGGTTAAGTGCGCGTGCTCCGCTGCAGCGGCCTGGGGTTTGCAGGTTCGGATCCCAGGCGTGGACCGACGCACCGCTCGTCAAGCCATGCTGTGGCAGCGTCCCATGTAAAGCAGAGGAAGATGGACACGGATGTTAGCCCAGGGCCAATCTGCCTTAGCAAAAAAGAGGAGGATTCGCAACGGATGACAGCTCAGGGCTGATCTTTCTCACCAAAAAAAAAAAAGAAGAAGAAGTTTTGGGAGAAATGTAAAGTCCAGAATATAAGGTACAGTATGTTACTATGTATGTAAAAAAGACAAAACAAATAAAAACAACAAAACAAGAGGGTTTGGCAGGGGAGTAATCAAAGGAAAACCATAGACAAATTAAAATGAATGAAGGCATCTGCATGTGTCAACATGGATAAATCTTGAAAATCATACTGAATGGAAAAAAGAGAATTGTAAAAAATTTGGTAGATTTTAAAAATAGGGATTCAATTATATTACACCATTTTATTTCTTAAGGAAAAAAGAGGATCTAAAGAAATATGGTAAAATATTAACATTTCTTAAATCTGGATTGTGGATACAAGGATTTTTGTTATATTCTCCATTCTTTTTAGCATCTGTAAAGTATTTCATAATTAAAATTTAACATAGGTTAGCAAGAGGGATCTATATGCATATGTACACATGTAAACAAGATATATATAGACAGATGCATAAGAAATCACAACTCTGCCTCTAGAGGAAAAGACTGTAAGACTGGAACACAGGAAAGGTAACTTTTTACTATCCTTTATGTAATTTTTATTGTGTTTATGCATTACTTTTTCATTAACATTTTACTAACAAGGTTTTTTTTAATAAAATAACTAAAACATTAAAATTTAACCAGAGTTTCTGGCTATGATGGAGAAGTCTGGGCATACAATGCTCCCACCAGGAACAACTAGAAAGTCTGATAAGGAAACCAGAGAGGAGTAATCCAACATTCTATAAACTGTAACCCTTAGGGCATCTGCCATTCTTGTTCTTGGCACAAGGTAAAAGGCTGAGAATTTGGGCATACAGCTGCTGCCTGGAGGTAGAGAACTCAATAGAGCCTTTGGCAATCTGAGGAAACTGCAGAGATAAAAATTAAAATTTGCGGCTGCCAATGCAGCCAGGACTTGAGGACCCTAAGAGAAGAAAAGTAAGAGAATAATATAAAATTCTCATTCTAGATTTTAAAAAAGGACATGAAAAGAAAGTTATCTAGAATTACTAATTTAATACAGATTCTGAGGTGAAGTCTTAAAGAATGAGAGAAGGAACTTTTTTTGTTTGTTTATTTTGTTGTTGTTTTTTCATGAGGAAGATTAAGCCCTGAGCTAACATCCATTGCCAATTCTCCTCTTTTGGCTGAGGAAGATTGGCCCTGGGCTAACATCCATGCCCACCTTCCTCTGCTTTATATGTGGGACACCGCCACATCACGGCTTGCTAAGTGGTGCCTGGGATCCAAATCTGCAAATCCTGGGCTGCTGAAGCAGAGCATGCAAACTTAACCACTACGTCACCGGGCCAGCCCCAAGAGAAGGAACTTTTTATACGCAAGAATTTATATTCTATTATATAGAGAGAACTCAGGTAAAGAAATAGAGGCCAACTCCCTCTGAGAAGGGAGGTAAAAAGAGAGGTGAGCTTGACACTCAGCTGAATTCTTCAGCTGTGTAGGACAAGAGGACAAGAAGCTAAGAAAGGCCCTGAAAAGTAGGACAGTAGTTCTGGAAGTCTCAAGATACATAAGAGACAAAACCTGGTGTTCAGAAGCCACTGGAGAGGAAGAGCTCTAGATAACACAACAAGCTTTCAACTGAGATCTCGGGAGGCTACACTCTTAAAGAACAGAGCCAAGCCACAGGGACAAGGAGACAACAAAACTGCAACACAGCCTGGAGCCAGCTCCACGCTTCGTGCTCGTCAGAGGATAAGGTGAAACCTCTCTGGAAAATGAGACAACCCAGAGCTTCTAAGACTTTTAGTACACAATGACAAGCATTCATTTAAAAGCCACCAGACTCAACAACAGGACCAACTGAATAAAGACAATAGAAACAAACTCACAAATAATATGGTTATTCATGTTGTTATCAAGTATAGAACTTTAAAATAATTGTGGTTAAGATATTCAGTAACCGAGAACAAGATAGAAAATTGCACCAAAGAACTGGAATTTATTTTTTAAATGAAAATGGAAATTCTAGAATTGAAAAAAAGGTAATAACTGAAATTAACAACTCAATAACAGCAAACTGGACAAAACAGAAGAGAGATTTGGTGTATGAGAGGATAAGTCAGTAGAAAATATCCTGCCTGCACCTTGAAGAGCAGAAAGAATAGAAAATACAGAAAAGACCATTAAAAAACCATACAGGGGGCCGCCTGGTGGCGTAGTGGTTAGGTTTGCACGCTCTGCTTTGGCGGCCCGAGATTTGCAGGTTCAGATCCCGGCAGTGGACCTACACACCGCTCATCAAGCCATGCTTTGGTGGCATCACACATACAAAAAATAGAGGAAGACTGGCACAGATATTAGCTCAGGGCCAATCTTCCTCACCAAAAAAACAAAACAAAAACATACAAGTCATTGTGAACAGGTCTAACATATATATATGTAATTGGAATCTCAGAGAGGGATAAAAGAGAGAATTTGGCAGAAGTAATATTTGATGACAATGACAACACAACATTTCTACACAGTAGTAATTTGTATGAAAAAATTTCCTTTATTGACTAAATCCTTTATATTGAAAACATCAAGTTTTAAAAGAATCTATTATCAACATGTTATGCTTAAACAAAAGGAAAAAGAGAAATGAGTATTAATTGTGTACTTTTTTTTGCTGTGATTGCTATAATTTCATCTTTTTTCCACAGTTATTCGAACACTGTAGAGAATGTAAACCAAGTTTTAGGATCATCAAGAATTTTATTATGGGGCCAGCCCCATGGTGTAGTGGTTAAGTTCAACACGTTCCACTTTGGCAGCCCAGGTTCGTGGGTTTGGATCCCGGACACAGACCTACACTACTCGTCAGCCGTGCTGTGGCAGTGACCCACATATAGAAAATGAAGGAAGACTGGCATAGATGTTAGCTCAGGGCTAATCTTCCTCAAGCAAAAAAAACAGGAGGATTGGCAACAGACGTTAGATGTTGGTTCAGGGTTAATCTTCCTCAGTAAAAAAAAAAAAGAATTTCATCATCAAATATTCAAGATGAACTAGTGTTTGGAAGAGAAAAATCTCCTTAAAATGCTGCCCTTTGAAGTAATTATATCTTCTTTACTCAGATTTTTATTACGAACATATTTCACTTGCATTTATACATGATAGAGATAGCTAGTGGTATCTAGTCCATTCCTTTTTAGAATGTCTATTTATTTATTTATTTATTTATTTTTTTTTTAAAGATTTTATTTATTCATTTTTTTACCCCCAAAGCCCCAGTAGATAGTTGTATGTCATAGGTTCACATCCTTCTAGTTGCTGTACGTGGGACTCAGCCTCGCGTTGGACGGAGAAGTGGTGCCTCCGGGCGCGCCCGGGATCCGAACCCGGGCCGCCAGCATCAGAGCGCGTGCACTTAACCGCTAAGCCACGGAGCCGGCCCTAGAATGTCTATTTAGATTAAAGGAAAAAACATTTCAAGAAGGTAAAGACAGAGAAGGCAGGATAAAAAATTATTTCTAGAATAATTTGCATTCCTTTGACCAGTGATGTAGAATCTTATATCATCTTTCATAACTGAGTCAATGAATATTTTCCTATTTATGTATGTGATGTATAAAAGTTAATTTTTTTTAAAGAAAAATTCCAGTTTTGAGGGAGAAAATTACATTTCTAGTAAATAATTAGTAAATCAGATGGGTGAAGTGATAGAAAGATTCACATTAAAACCAGTATTTAAATTTGATCTAAGGGAGGAACTTTAATCCATATTAGCCTAAAAGAAACAAATATATTAAAAAGAACCAAAGTATCTTTTACTTTTTAGTAGAAAATACATTAAAATATTTCTTTAAATTTATTTAAGTTCCCTGAATTTACATAGTGACTATTAATAAAAGATAGATGTTTTTGCTTCTATTGACAAGGTACAATATCTTCTTCCCATTTTCATTTTTTTCTAAAGTATCTTTTAAGAGACCTTTCTTTTTCTTCTCTCATTTCATGGAATTTTTTTTCTTTTAAAGTTTTTCTTGTCTTACTTTGGCCTCTATAGTAAACACTTTTCAAATATAAAGTGGTTTTCCTCATTTTTAAGGTACTTCTGACATATAGGCAAACCTTTTATGCTTCTCCTAGTCATGTAGCTCCACCTGCTGGTCATCCCTTAGCATAGTATCAGGTTCCACAGGACCCAATTTTAGCTTTGAGTTTCTTTTTTGTGTGTGTGCGGAAGATCAGTCCTGAGCTAACATCCATGCCAATCCTCCTCCTTTTGCTGAGGAAGATTGGCCTTGGGCTAACATCCATGCCCATCTTCCTCCACTTTATATGGGACACTGCCACAGCATGGCTTGACAAGCGGTGCGTCGGTGTGCACCCGGGATCCGAACCCCGGGTTGCCGCAGCAGAGCATGCACACTAAACCGCTATGCCATGGGGCCAGCCCCTTGAATTTCCTTTTTTTTTTTTTTTATAATTTTTATTTATTTATTTTTTCCCCAAAGCCCCAGTAGATAGTTGTACGTCATAGTTGCACATCCTTCTAGTTGCTGTATGTGGGACGCGGCCTCAGCATGGCCGGAGAAGCGGTGCGTCGGTGCGCGCCCGGGATCCGAACCCGGCCGCCAGCAGCGGAACGGGCGCACTTAACCGCTAAGCCACGGGGCCGGCCCTGAATTTCTTTTTTGAGCAGTTCTATTTGTCAGAACAGATGTTTCGTGACTTTTTTCTTTCTCAGAGGTCTTTAAAATATCAAAGATAAAATTTACTTATTTTTTAAAGAATAGGATAAAATAGGATACGCAATTAATTACCACATGGATCCACTGGACACTTTTACAAGTCTAAGATATGTTATAGAATCTTAGCAATCTTATTTTTCCTATATCTTGAAATATTTGCTATTTCATCACCCTAGGGATTATCACATTATTCATCAATTATTCACGCTAGAAAAGACTAAAGAAGACAATGGAAGAATGGTAGAGATACTATTAAACTAAAACCTAGTGATGCTGGTGAAATTGATCATGTAAGTAAAATCTCAAGACTATGAATTTTTAGATGTCAATATCCTAGATAAACTTTCTCAAATTAAGAATCGATGAGTGAACAATATATTTCTAAGTAGAAAAAGGAAATATGGTACTTACTGAAGAGGGAAGGACTTCATCGCACAATTGTTTGTAACAAGACCCTGAGCTGTTTTGCAGAAAGGATGTGTAATGAAAGCATTCTTACAGCTTTTAGGAAGTTTATGTGCCAATATTTAATTGATATAGTTTCTAAGTGGACAATGCTGACATTAGGTGTATATATAAAGGTGACTGGAAGAAAACAGATGGTATAGAAACGAAAAAAATTCATTGGATTAGAGAAAAATAAAGAGTCCACTGTACTTACATAGTAAATGGTGACAACTATTTTTCCTGGAGTACTGAACACATATAATAGGAAAAATACTCATTATAGAAATAAAATATCCAGGAATAAAATAATGAGAAATATATATTGCGGGAAAAACTATAAAATTTTACTTAAGAACGTAACAGAAGATATAAATAAATGTTGAATACTAATGTTGATTATCGTAAAAATGTCAATCCTCTCCAAATTGTTTCCTAAATACAGTGTAATAACCAAAGAATTTTTCATATAACTCAAGATGATGATTCTAAAATATATAGGGAAGAATAAAGTTTTTATTCTTGCCCATGATTTTTATGAATTTATGATTCATGCCAATGATTAACACACCTATTTTTTGTTTCTTTTTTTAATATATGTTTTATCCAAGCAATATATGCATATAATTTTTAAAAACTGAAAACAGTACAGAAAGGCACCATGTTGTTAACGCCATTGAGTTGAGTCCGACGCCTGGCGCCCCCGTGCACAGCAGAGAGGAACCCTGCCTGGTCTTTCTGCGCCATCCTCTCACCTTCTGGTGCTGTATCAGACAGTGCTCCACTGCCATTCACAGGGTTTTCATGGCCCATTTTTTCGGAAGTGGGTGGCCAGGTCCTTCTTCCTAGTCTGTCTAGTCTGGAAGCTCTGCTGAAACCTGTCCAGCACGGGTGACCCTGCTGGTATTTGAAATTCCGGTGGCAGAGCTTTCAGCATCACAGCCACACACGGCCACCGCAGTGTGACAACCGACAGACGGGTGGTGTGGTTCCCTGACCAAAAATGAACCCCGGCCGCAGTGGGGACAGCACTGATTCTTAACCACTAGAGGACATAAAGACAACCAATAAATCCCTGCCCCATCCTTCTCATCTCTCAGTTCCTCAACCCAGAGACAAAAACTTTTACATGTGTCTGTTTTTAGTTATCCTGGTAGTTACCTGAATTTTTCTTAATAATACGGTTTTATTACTGTTTCTTGACTTGATGACCTGAGGCACTTTCTGTTGACTCCTGGCTATTCCTGCTGTCTCCTCCCACCTCAGTATGGCTATATTACTATTTTTATCTCCTCTGTTGGGTAGTTGGTCACTTTAATAATCTAATACCTAAACCTCTGTCTTATTTTCTCAACTATAGCCAGAATCTCCATATTCTATTTTATGAGGACAACAGCACCACTATTATTCCATTTACATTTTTTTCCCTGTCTGCCTTCCAACCTATAGCCTTGTACATTGTCAAGGTTGGTAACATTTGCATTCTATTCTGTAATCATAATTAAGTCTTCCTTGCCTTGTCTGAGGTCTGACTCTAAAGGCTGAAAACCAACATTTACATTATTATGATTATTTAAATACTGTTCACTGAGTAGCAAAGTTGTATGCTGTAATTAGACTTGCTCGTCTATTTCATCAAAGTCTTTATCTGTCTGCCAACGTTCAAATGAATTCCTTTTCTCATACTCCCAGCAACTGTTCAAAATCATGTCACATTGTAGGTTGCTTCACATTTGAAGTACACTTTCCTCTACAGTTTGAAATGTTTTCTTTTCCTTGAAGTTTCCAATTGTCATTATTTCGGGGGATGAAGAAATGTATGCCTTCCACGTATGCCATCGTGTTTCCTCCAGCTTTTTAATCGATATATTACTTAAAATTCATTTCATTTTGCTTGAGGTCTACATACTCACTTCCTATTCTAATTTGGAGGATTTGCCTCCCATTTGGACCCATTCTTGTACAATTTATCATTTCTAAGTTTTTAGCTGCATTTTCCTTTTTCAAAAAATGCATCCTGGGGCCAGCCCCATGGCGTAGCAGTTAAATGCACGCACTCAGCTGCTGGCGGCCCAGGTTCAGATCCCAGGCGCGCACCGACGCATCGCTTGTCAGGCCATGCTCTGGTGGCATCCCACATAAAGTGGAGGAAGATGGGCATGGATGCTAGCTCAGGGCCAGTCTTCCTCAGCAAAAAAAAAAATAGGAGGACTGGCATGGATGTTAGCTCAGGGCTGATCTTCCTCACACACACACACACAAATGCATTCTGTACCTTTCTCATTTTGTATTTTTATGGATACAATAGTTTCTCAAATATTTCTGAGGATTTTAATATTTTTAAGTTCTTTTCTGTTCCTTAAATTATCTATTTCCTCAAGAGTCAATTCTTCAATTTATTTGAGGCTTTTCTGGTCATATTGTAGGCTTTCAGCCAATGGTGATTTTCAGCCAGACTAGTCTACAGCCAAGGCGGGCAGCTTTGCTTCAGGGTGGGTGAGCCAGTGGGTGGGAATCAACCATCCTGCTGGGACTCCGGATGACACAAAGCTAGCACTGCCTCTTCAGGCAGACGTTGAGCACCAAAGTAGGGGAAGTTCATGGACAGCCAGCAGGCCAAGGGGAAGAAGGTGGGCAGTGTGCACTTGAACTCCTTGTAGAAAAGTGCTTCCCTGATTGGTCTTTCTAAAGTGACTGGTCTAAAGCAACCCTCAGTTATTCTCACTTTCAACGTCCTGTGTATTTTCTTCATACCAGGACTTGATATGTTTCTTGTTCATGTATTTTGTTATGGTCTGACTGTACCACTACATTATAAATTAACAGATGCATATGATATGTATATGATATATATGGGGCAAATTCCAATGACTAAAGACTTGGCTTATAGTCTTTATAAGCATATGTGATAATCTTATAATTAGGGACACTCCACAAAGGTAATTCTACTTTTGATGTATATAATATAATGCTTAGGGTAATTAATTTCATATGATCATAACTTGAAAAATCCTAATTTTGCTTTGTTTTTTCTCTCCTATACACACCAAGTCAGGCATATAATCACATCATATTTAAGCCTTTCTAGTTTATGAATACCACACTAGTGCTATATAAGTTGTCAAAAATAATTCCAATGAAGTCATTCAATCATATCCCTAACACTCATATTTCACACAATTTCTGTTTATTTTGGTCAGGAGGCAAATCCTCCCTAATTAAATGGGAATCCTTGCTAATTGAAAATGAACCTCAAGGAGGTTGAGTAAACAAGCCCAAGTCAGCAGCACAGAGACAGGTTTGTGACTCAGATCTCCCCATTTCCGATTCAAGGAAAATACATCTTTCTGGGACGTGGGACAGCAAAATCTGCTGCCCACCAGTCTGCTCTCCTCTTTGCCTACCCAGGAGTTGTCAGTGTTTCCTGGAATTGTATCATTGGGCATTTCCTGTCACTTTCTACATTCTCCCTACAGCCTCCTACATGTGTGACCGTTTCCATCACCATCTTTATGCTGATGGTTCCAAATCTTCATAAACAACTCTCATCTCCACCTTGAGATCCAAGTTCCTATTTCTAACTAATTAATTGATATCTTCAAATGTAAGTTACACTCAGTAACATTCATTCTTGCCTCTCAAACCAGCTCTTCTTTTTCTTTCTTTCTTTCTTTCTATAAGCCATATTGGTACCAGCGTCTTCCCAGTCAACCAAACCAAGAGCCCCTACACCTTCCCAGTCAATCCCTGCTGAACATTTATCTCCTTAATGTTTCCCATAACCCCTATATCTCCTCTACCAGCCATTCAAAGGTATCTAGCATCTAGCTCATTATTTACAAAATCAATAGAAGAAGCTTTCATTTTGGAATTTGCATTAATGTACACAAAAATGACAAAGTTTCTAAGTAACTCATCTATCCCATTAGCATGCAAACTCATTGAATAAGTCATTTCTACAAGTTAATAGCAAATATAAGAGACTTACTTAAATGGTTTAAACAAAAATGATAAGGTAACTTCTTTTTTCTGAGTCATTTTCACCTGGGAACCAAGTATGAAAATATTATATTATAAATGAGAAAAAATTAACTAATTTCATTTTGAAATATAAACATCTATTAAAATGGTTCTTCAGGGATGGTTAACTACTTTGAAAATAAATGCAATTTTGTGTTACTATATTATTTCAAAATATTTAAAGAAAAATTTAACTTTATCATACTATCACAATAAGCTGAGAATTAAGTTTATCAAGCCTGCAAAATAACATACTGTAATGTAATTAAACTGTACTTCTTTAACTCTTAGAAAACAAAATAAACCAAGCTGCATTAACAGTATTAAGAATAATAGGAAGGTTCAGTTAAATGGTCACCTTTTTAAGTTCTTAACGTATATAATAATGTGCATGTAATGACAAGAAATGTCGCAATCTGTAATACTACTTCTGTGGGGCAAATTCCAATCGATAAAGACTTGGTTTGTAGTCTTCATAAGCATATGTGGTAGTCTCACAATTAGGGACACTCCTCAAAGTGATTCATGGAACCTGAATTCACATTCAGAAATGTGAAACTTCATGACACTAGTCAAATACACAAAATTTAAAGATAATAAATTATAGGAAATCATTTCTTGAAACACAAAATCAAATCTTTTCACTTAATAGATTCAATTTTAAAATTGTAGTAGTGCCCAGTTTTGTGTGTGTCTTGCTTTACCTTGAACTGTTCCAGAACCTGTAGTGCATTTGTAAACATGCTCTCTGCTTTGAAGAGATCGGTGTTGTTAAGATAACCCAAAGGAAGGATTCCCTGTAAAAAATAAACATTGCTTTAATATTAGTATTAACAAAGCTCAGGCTATCCTCATAAGACAAAACAGACTTAAAAAGGAAGCAATAAAGACAAGACATATGGACAAACAAATTACTGGAATAATTAAACAAAAAAATCTTTCTTAAAACCATAACTGAAAAACGTTGTATAACTTTTCTCACGAAGTAGATATAATAAAATAAGTAAAGCAAAAGAGATGAATTAAGTTCAATAAAATCTAACGTTTATTGAAAGACTACTATGTGCTAGGCACTAAGGAACTAAGTGCTTCACACACACACAAAAACTCACTATGGTGGGCCACAGCCAGCACACTTCAAAGGAAAAAAAACATATAATAAGAAATATGCAGTACGCACATACTGTGCGTAGTGAGAGTAAGGATTGTTTTGTGAAACTTCTGTTTCAGGTATATACATACACATACACTTATGACTACAGGGGTCATATTACTCAGAGTCCTGAGATAGATGACATTATTATTTTAAAGTTTGATTTGAAGAGCTAATAAGAATGGCTGGGTGGAATGGATTTGTTTGTTTGTGTTTTGCATTTTCAGCATCCAGTTCCCACTCTTAACAGCATTACCATTCTACGTTGAGAAATCTCCCCCGTGGGATATAGCACAGTGGGTCTCTAATGCGTCCCTGCCTTCCCTTACTGAAGGGGAGACAAGTAACCCAGGCTACACCCACTGAAACCGTAAGCACTGGAATTTGACTCTTGAGAGTCAAGGCACAGAAGTACAACAGATTTAATGCTGCTCTCCCCTAGTGTCAGTGCCTTGAACAGACCAGCCCTGCCACGGGACCAAGATTTGGTTCTTTCTTCCAAGTCTCTGGAGCTCTCTTGGTTCCTGTTCATTTCCAAGCCTGGTTTTTGAACACCCCTTTGATTCAGCAAATCACCAATACCTTCTTAATAAATTCCCTTTAAATGGATTCATTTCTGCTGCTTGCAGTAAAAATTATTTATATATTTTCATCACATAACTAAAATACAAAGATATAAAACTGTATACATTTTAGAAAATAAAAAATTTTAAAGAAAAGCTATTAGGCTTGGGCTCCATGTTGCAGACTAGAATCCACACAAAATTATGAGGTATTACATATTTAGAAATAAATATAAAGGAAAATACAGTTTTAAATATAATCAAAGATTATATTTATATATAATTATATATATAAGATTATATAAAACACATAAAAAGTAAATTTTACTGTATAATAATTTTTTTTATTCTGAGAGTTGATAAGAAAATTTTATTCCTTACCACTGAATTAAGGGGAAAGGGAACTCCAATAAGAGAAGCCATCAATGGTGCAACATCAGCCTACAAACAGAAAAGTTCAATTTTAAGAAGTCTACAGACATCAACATAAAATAATTTAATGCAACTGTATTTTGGAATATAACTGAGATATTTGTTATAATCCATTACTTTCAAACATTTATTTAATACACACCAGATAGTGATCTCTAAAACTGTCCTTTGCTAGAGGTATATCAACTTATGGAAAAATAAATTTGAAAAGAAATCATTTAGATCTCCACAGGTAAAACATACTAAAACAAAAATTTATCCTAGTAGCTAAGAACTTGACCACTTTATGTAACAGTTTTTCAGTACTATGAAAAGGATGCCTTAACTAGACAGAAAACAAATAGCAACAGCAGATTCTAACTGGAGAGATGTATATATTAACTGAAGAAGGTATGTATCAGAAAGAGGTTTGGCCAGCTAGTGAAGTCCAGAAAAGATATCAGCCAAACAAGAGGCTCTTTAGACAAAAGGTCCCA
Organism: Ceratotherium simum simum; assembly: GCF_057802395.1. Classification (NCBI taxonomy): domain Eukaryota; kingdom Metazoa; phylum Chordata; class Mammalia; order Perissodactyla; family Rhinocerotidae; genus Ceratotherium; species Ceratotherium simum. Next base: position 49,255,139 of record NC_141913.1, read on the forward strand.
AACACCATTTTGGACCCTCTCCCAGAAGAGCTGTTCATGCTTTCTGTCTCCGTTTCCTCATCTCCCCATCCCTCCTCCACCCACTCTCATTTGCTTTGACCCTTTATCTTCCCAAAGACCACTTTTCTTACGAGACCTAATAACCTCCATTTTTCTAAATCTAATTGACAGCTTTTATATTAGCCCTTGTAATTTTTCAGGCAGTAAAGTGCCTGGATGTTAGAATGCCCTTGCTTGCAATCTCTGAGACCTTGGCCAGGTTATTTAACCTTTCCAATGCCTCAGTTTCCTTATCAGTTAAAAAATAAATAAAAGTTTCTCCCTTACAGAGTTATGGCATGATTAAATGAGATTAAATTTATAAGGAACCTGGCACATAATAATCCTGCAATAAAGAGTGGTGACAAATGCTGTTGTGGTTATTATAATTACGTGACCTCTCAGCCACACTGTGTAGACTACTCCCTCTCTTGACACTCAATCACACTCCACTGAGTATCTTCAATCTCACTGTGGCTCCTGTCCAGATACCTTCTCTAGTCCCCCATTTAAAGCTGGAGTTTGCTCCCAGGCTCTCAACCCTTCTCACTTTTTCCATCTAAGTACATCCCACAGAAAACCAGAAAACTCCAATAGCCTCTTAATCGCCTCTCCCCTTCCCCCAGAATCTACTGTTGGCCTCCTCTAATCTGTTCTCCATGCTGCAGCCAGATAAATCCTTTCACAATAAGTCAGATCATGTCACTCTCCAGCCTTCAAACACTTCAAGGGCTTCCCTGAGCTTTAGGATTAAGCCCATAAGGCCCATTAGGCCATTCGTGGTCTAGTGCCTACCTTCTTCTGCCTCATACCACACTACAGTATCTGTTGCTTGGAACACCACCTTTCTTCAAGATTCTTTACTATCCCGTGTACCCCCTTACCAGAGCTCTGTCCACATGTTGCTCTGTCTGCCTGGAAAGCCCTCCTCCTACTGCCTTGGCCTGGTATCTCCTACTGATTCTTCAATCTCAGCTCAACCCTCAACTTCTCAGGAAGCCTTTGCTGACCACACAGTCCACCAGATACATCCACTCTATGCTCTCATGGCGTCACAGGCCTCTTTTGTAGTACCTCTCACAGCTATAATTTTACATTTATTTGTATGATGATTTGATTATTATCTGTTCTCACTCCTACACTATAAGCTGCCCAGGGCAGGGACTGTGTCTGCTTTTATTCACCATTATACCCCTTATACAATGTTTAATGTTGATGTTTTAAAGTTTTAATATTAATGTTAATGTTTGCACAATGTTTAAACACACTGCAGACACATAACAATGCTGGTGGAAGGAATGAAAAAAGAAATTCTCATCTAATGTAGATCTGAAGTAGGAGTATTCAGGGAGCAATAGCCGAATCTATATTCAGTTTTTGATTATAATCCAGTCTGGCTAGAAGTAAAACATGTTCTTGTTTTAGGCCTTCAAGTTATTCCTATCCCCTTGACAGCAATTTCTATTGCAAATTAATAAATTGCTATTCTGATTTTATACATTTTCATTTATTTGGGTAATATGCATCCATCCTGAGAGAAGAGACCATTCTTAACATGCTGAGAAAGAACAGGCTTCTGCAACCACAGGCCTGAAAACGAGATTCTAGACCTTGGTTTATCCACCACACTAAGAAATGTCAGCTTGTGAGGTGACCTGGAGAAGGTAAAATATTCCTGCCACTTTGCAGGCCACATACCAATGACGCCATGCCTTCTACAAATAGTGAAAATGGCTGTTTACATAGCATAGCCTCAACAAAGAAAATTCTGTGCTTCACACTTACACATAATGTTACTAGTCTAACTTGATTAGGTTAGCCATGCATTTTCCTGTAATATAAGGTTTCTAGCTGAGTACACTCTTGTCACTTTTTTCCCATTGCATTTGTAAGGATCCTGGGTAGAATTTAAGATAAAATATGTGTTAATCAAAAAAGAAACAGTAACTGACATGCTACAGGAAAGAAACCCGTAATGGGGTTTTATTACATCTGTGCATAGAGCAACTAAGCAAGGCAACCATGACAAGAAAACAGAAATTTAACAGGCATGCAAATTTCAATTTACATAATAATTCTTTAATTAGCCAGTGTTATTTTGAGGGAGTCTTCTCCTTTTAGTTTTACTTGAGGCTTTTTTTATTTTGCTAAAAGAAAGATTAGTTGGGTTAAAATATTTGCACTAAAAAGATTTCCCTTAGTGACTGAAATGTGTTGAAAAATCCTTTATCATCATTACTATTAATACTTTTTTTTCAGATTTTTTTGGTCTAAACTTCTTACAGGAGTTAAAATTAAATTTGAACGTGATTAAATTGAAATGAATACCTGATGGATATCTTGCCTCTTCCAGGTCTCCAACTTCCATTCTGAAAAATACAATTAGACACAAGAGCTGATGTTAAGATTTTAAAAAGAATAAATCATTTCATTATCATGAGTGGTCATTGCTTAATGAAAAACAAAAGTATTGGAAGAAAAGTGTATTTTAAGCCAAATATGAACAAAAAGGGTGTTTAAAAAGGCAGAGCTATATACTTTTAAAACTAGAATTTTAAAAGAATAACTGAAAAGTAAATATTTGGTGTTTTCTGTGATGATTTATTAAACTTTCAAAATGCTCAATTGGAGATAATTGTTTCAAAACATCCAAAGGCTAAGGAAGGAAAGATGGAAGTAAAAGGCACAGTGATAACAACTGCCAGCATGACCACAACTAATTACAATCCTGTAGAGAGGTATTATGGCTACCGATAGCCCATTAGTCCATCTAAGCTTTTCTTTTTTCTGTAATGGCAGTTCCTTGTAAAATACTTAAAATCATAGCTGTGATGCTCCTATTGCCATTAATTCCAAAGTTAAAATAGTATAGTGAGCTACTATTAAAATGGCCTTCAAAGATAACCTCATTCCTGTATCTTGCTACAAATAAATTCAGAAATTTCAATACACAGTAATCAAAACAAATGATTATGACAGACCATGTCTTGATTTAATGACTTTAAGATATATTACCAAAAACGTTCTAAGATATTTTTATGATGAAATTTCCTTTAATAAGCTAATAAAGTTTAAAAATATGTTCCTGCTTCTACTAGTCAGTTACTAAAAATTCACATTAATCCCTTGAGGAAATAATGCACATTCCCCTTCTCTATAACTTACAATCCTTAATATTCCTATGAGAAAAAATACATTATTTCTGTAATGATTCTTAAAGTCATATGATTCTAAAATATTAATTTACTGAGAAAACAAATGCTAAAATAAAATTCTATTTAAGTACAAACATATTATTTAATCTAGCTTCTATTTAGACACAATCTCATCCTTTTATCACAGAGCATAGGAATACAAAATGGTGCAGCTGCTTTGGAAAACAGTTCGGCAGTCTGCAAAAAACTAAACAGAGTAACATATGACCCATTTATTCCTCTCCTCGGTATCTACCAGAGAAATGAAAACATATGTCCACACAAAACTTTTACACAAATCTTCATAGCAGCATTATCATAATAGCCAAAATATGGAAACAACTTGAATGTCCAGAAGATGACTGAATAAATAAAATATGGTATATAAATACAAATGAATATTATTCAGCTATAACAAATACACTACTGATACATGCTACAATGTAGATGAAGCCTGAAAATGTTATGCCAAGTGGAAGAAGCCAGACACAAAAGACCATCCAGTGAATGAGTCCATTTATATGAAATGTCCAGAATAGGCAAATCCACACAGACAGAAAGTAGATTATTGGTTACCAGATGATGGGGAGAGGAAAGAATAAGGAGTGACTGCTAATGGATAAAGGTGTTTTTTTGCAGGGGAGGGGGGAGTGATGAAATATTTTGTAATTAGATAGTAGAAGTGATTACACAATCTTGTGAATATACTAAAAAACAAGGTACTGTACACTTTTAAAACATGAATTTTATGATACAAGAATTATACCTCAATAAAAAAATAAATTCAAAAAAGAAAGAGTCTAACAGAATTTTATTATACAAACCAAAAAGAGTGTTTTATGACAGAAATACCTAAACATGGCTGTGAGTCCGAATCCCTAGAGAAGGTTTAAAAAAAATTTCTAGGCCTCATCCAGACTCATGGAATCAAAATGTCTAGTTACAAGGTCTGGAAATCTGTATTTTTTTAATCTGTATTTTTAACAAGTGCTTTGGATGAGTCTGATGCAATTAATCCAGAGTAAGGCATTTGAGAGGAATTTGTTTTGTCCAGTAGTAAAACCTTTGGAACTCTGAAAAAAACCTTACCTTACAAAATAAGCAGAGCTCCAGGAAAAAGGAATTCCTTTTCTTTATGGATTGAGAAACAAGGGAAGCTTGGGCACCATAGACAGCCTTCAAAAGTATCAGAGACAGGGAAAAATCTGCCCAGTTGCGAAACATCAATTGTGACAAATGTGTGATTTATCTGATTGATAATCTTTTCAGGTAAGATTTGACTCAAGGGTTTAATCTAAATCCCAGCAATAATAAGGCTTGTGAAAAAAAAGCAATAGTATAATTTATACTTGAACTTTCATAAGACAAATAACTAAGACTGTATATTTCAAGCTGAATATTATAAACCAAATAATATGAACTACACAAAAGTAATTCATAGAAATAGTAATGACACAAATATCAAAGTGAAAACTATAAGTTGAAAAGTGTTTTTTTTTTTTAAATTAAACTTTGGTTTTATTTTAAAATGCCATATTTATAAAAACAATAAAGATAAATGTTCACACCTTTCAAAAATGCATCATTAAATCGCTGAGCTGATACTTTTTGGGGATACTTGATTCCAGCTCCCCAAGTGACAAAAGGAGTTAAAGTCTCTGAAGGATGACCAGCTCCATGGACACCTACAAATAAGACACCAAGAGTAATAAGACAAGTATATAAGAACTAATGTATACCTAAATATTTATTTTTTTAAATACTTAGTGTTAAAGAGTTAATCCATATACAGCTAATTCTAGCCACCACACTCCCAAATGCTTGCAACTCTGTATGACAATTAGTTTTAAAATATTCCCCGCAGCAAGTCAGAGCATCAACAACAAACAGGCAAAAAAAAAACCAAAAAGCAGAACGTCTGTTGAGTGACTGTGGTTAAACAAAGAACAACAATAACAAGACTTGGCAGAGATACCACCAGAGTAGCACAGAAGGCAAAAGAACAGGGAAAGCTCCTTCGGGGAGTAACCACCCAAGTCTGGGGCAAGCAGTCGAGGCAAGGTCTGTCCTGGAGAGGACGGCAACGTCTCCAGATGCTGTTTTTCCAGACCACTCTGGCTGGAGTAGCCAAAAGCCCTTTACAGGGCTAGGATTCTGGAATTCTGTATTGTGATTTGGGGACTCAAACCTCATCTTTGCCTTATTTTGTTCTCTGTGCACACATTGTGTTTGCCTTAGGAATCTCACAGGGAGGACAGGCTCCTGTAGGGTGGATTTTCAGGAGTCCTGGGTCCCTCGCTAATGCCACCTTAACCTCACCCCCTTTACCAACACCTACGGTTAACTCTAGGTAGAAAAATATTAGGTAGTTTTTGTTTTCTTCTCCACACTTTTCTCAAATTTCTCATTTTAAATGAGAATATATTCTTTTTATAGTTAGAAGAAAGATTCTTTATATAAGATCAGTCTTTTTTACACTAACGTTTTAAGTATACAATTATTAAGTGCTAGACATTTTGCAGATACTAAGACATCTAATCCTCCTCAACCTTTTAAGATATCTGCAAGCTACATTTACCACTACTTTAATAATAAAGTACATAATGCTTAAAGACAGACTAACCCCAATCTGTCATTCCATGGTCAGCAGTAAAGACAAATGCCGTTTTCCCATCATTTCCATAAAAATCTTTAAACATGGACACAATTTCTTTTACTCCCTCATCAACTATTTTAATATTGTCCTTATATTCCCTGTTTAAAAAGAAACAGAAGAGCAAATTAAATTACATTAATTTGGAGAAATCAAATTTATTCAACATGAACTCATTACATTCAAAGTCAGTAACTCCTGAAATACTTCTAGATTTCATCTTTAGTATTTTAAAACCAGAGCTCTTTAGATTGTTAAAAATAATTTTTTCTCCTTTTAAAAAAGCAAAAGTATCTGAAATCGTTTTCATAAATGATTTAAAGGGAGGGTACTAATTACCAAATACATTTTAATGAATACTTTTTAAGTCTCAAACGTGATAATGATGACTTTCAAGTTCATATCTCTCATAATGCAAGCTATATTGTTTTTGCCACATCAATAGGTAAGTATCACTGTTTCAAGTGTAGAATATTTCTACCCTTTAGAATGTTTGATAATATAATATAACGTATTTAACAAATTATATTTAAGTTCTCCATAGAGTTGAACAAGGTTGGTTTGGTATGAATTCTATCACTTAAAACAGTGCATCAAGTTAAAGATGTGGAGCACGCAGTATTGATTACTGGCAGCTAACCAACAGGCTTTACAGTTACAGTTAGACTTATCTAAACCAAATTCGAAATAAAGAATAAAAGTATAACATGGACTCTTCCTCTTTATCATGGTCTGCAAAAGTGAGAAAAATATTTGCTGTTTTACATAAGGAGTACTACTGAAGTACGGTATACAAAACTTCATACAGTTATTTGCTAGACACAATGCTGATTAAACGGAACATATAAGGAATAGCACCATAAAATGCTTTTTATTTGAAGATTTACTAAAATATTTCTAAAGTATATAGTTTTTTTCTCTGCCTCGATAAATTAAGAATATGGAACATATGTACAAGATCTATTTTACTTATATTAATGTGCAGTCTGGCCACAGCACATGTGATTTTAGCCACCATATCATACTACATCTCATATAATTGAGAACTTATTCTACTTTAGAGTTATTTAAAATGTAAGTTCTGTTGTGATAATTACAAAGAAAACATAACACTTTAAAGTTCAAACAGAACAGCTGTTTCTCTCAAAAACATGAAATTAAACACAGCATTAAAATTACCTCGATGATGGTCGGTGAGCATGTCCATTTGTATCTAGTCCTAATAAATGTAAGAAAAAAACTATTTTCTCTTCATTTAGTTTAGAAAACAAAGATTGGTTGTTTCTGGCAGCATGAAAGAATTCCTATATGTAACAAATCAGTTAAAAACATTTAGTTCGTTTATTTAAAAAATAATTCTGATGAAAATATTTAATTAAATTTATACATAACTATAAAATTAAATTATCTTATTTTGTTTAAATTTGTCCTTAGAACCTACCAACACAAAGTACTTGTTGTCGGATTAGATCTATGTTCAAATAATGAATGAGTGAGCTATTTTCCGTGTTATAATTAGGCCCAAAAAAGGTTATAGAAAGGGGGTCCTCATTTCATGAAGATCTCATAACACTGAATAAAATGCAGCAGATTGAAGAAATATTTTGACAAGCACCAAAAATAAAACAGTACTAGGCAACAGTTTAGAAATGTTTTATCATTTTTAAATGTTTTCAGAGCTGGACTACTTCTTGTTGTCCTGTCTAGTCCAATCATAATCTCTCACTTGGAGCATTATGAATAGCCTCCTAATTATTACCTTTGCCCAGAGACTAGAATCTGTCCTTCACGTTGCGTGAAAGAAAAATGTCCGCTTAATGAAATAGGGTTCAAAGTTTATTATATTAATTTCATAATGATAAACTGGATTCATAAAGCCCTTCTAAAACAAAGGATTCACCCTACACTTATATACACATAAGCATGTAAGTAAGTACCTATGGAGAATACTTTTAAATTATTTTAAATAAGTCAACAGGCTACACCAAGATATATAATTATTGCTCACACAAATGTCTCAAACTATACAAGATGTTAACTTTAACAACAAGAGATATTTAACTTTCCAAGAAAAGTCTGAAGTATTTTTTCAAATAATTCTTCATTGTTACGAATATTAAAAAATACAAATGGTGCCATTAGAGAAACTAGATATTCAAGAATAAAAAAAATATGTAACCTACTACCATCCTCCTCAAAATCATGAAATTGCTCCCTAACTTTCATATACATTCTACTTAGCCCCTAAAAAATTTTAAATATAGATAGAAATGGCAACTTCTTCAAGAGAAATGAGTTGAATTCTAAAGATATAATTGAAAGCTGACAAAAGACAAAAAAACTTAGCAACTGAACTTGTGTTAAATTTATAATTTGTTCTATGAGTGGTAAAAAATAATCAGCTATGTAAAAAGTGCTACTCATTCATATATGGACACAGATCTGAGAAGCTATGAAATACTAATCTTGCAGAACTGAACCCGTTAGATTTCTGTTGCCTTGAGGTGAAATATACTCCTAGTTTCTTTCTTCCCAACACTTAGTATACTTATGCCCATCAGCCTCCGCTTTTTCCCAGCCCCCTTGCATTCAAAGGCACTCATTCACTGCTGTACTCAACAAATAATTACTATGCATCACAGGAGGCTGCTAGATGACTACTCCAACATGCATTCTCCTTTTCTCTCAAAGTAAAAACCTCTGATTTTATGGGACATGTCAATGCTCCAACCTCAAAACCAACCTATTTTCCATCCTCTCTCGCAGTTAGATGTGCCTTTGTGGTTGTGGCCAATGAGATACAAGTCAAACATTCCAGTCAAAAGACTATGTGGACTTAAGGCTCTTTGAAATAAATATAATTTAGTAGGAGAGAAGGTCCTTTTTGATTCCTTGTACTATTGGCCTAAAATATTGAAATAATGGCTGGAACTCGAGCATCTCTTGGATCATGAGACAACTTTGAAGATAAGACTTATGCTCTGAGGAGAGAGGAGAAATTTAGGAGACTGGGTCTTAAAGACACTGTGGAACCACTATAGCAATCCTGCACTGCATTAATCCTGAGCTGCCTACTTCTGACATTATCTTTACCAAGATAGAAGTACATTTTTAAGCCATTTTCTTTTCCTATTACACAAAGCTGAACCTAATCTAACACATGTACTATTGTGCCAGACAATTCCTTGATAGGAGTTTAGAGTTAACAATGAGAAAAAGTCAGTATCTCTGCCAACAAGATGTATACAGGATTGAAGGGGGATATGCCAATGTATCAACAACTATGCTATAGCACAATAAAGTACTAAGACAGAGGTATTAATGGAACACAGAAAACAGTTACCTAAGTCGAACTGCAAGTGGAGTAAAGCAAAAGGAAGTCTGGAAGACCTCATAAAGGAGACGACGCATGAACTGAGCTTTAAAAAGCAAACATTCAGCCTGGATGAACCCTAAGGACATCATGCTAAGTGAAATAAGGCAGTCACAAAAAGATAAATACTGTATGATTCCATTTATATGAGGCATCTAGAATCATCAAACACAAATAAACCAAAAGTAGGTGGTTATCAGGGGCTGGGAGAGTGGTTAAACGGGAAGTTGTCGTTTAATGGGTATAGAGTTTCAGTTTTGCAAGATAAAAAGGTTCTGGAGATTTTTACAAATCTCCAAACAATGTCAATATACTTAACGCTACTGAACCTGTACACTTAAAAATGGCTCAGACGGCAAATTTTATGTTATGTGTATTTTACCACAATTGAAAAAAAAAGAAGTAGAAATGTGCATGGATGTGTAAACCGTTTGGCTTGAATTAAGCACGAGTCTCTGGCCAGGGCACAAAGTCCAGGTGAGACCCCTGACTCCCTCTCTAGCCTTATCTCAGACCTACTCCCAGTCAGTGTTCCCGCCACTTTCAGTTCCTCAAATCCATTATGCTTGCTCTTTCTTCAGAGCCCAAGATTTACATAATGTTGTTGGTCTGAAATACTCTTCTCCACACGCAATCCAGATCCATCCATTTCTTTGTTTCCTATACTTCTTCAGAGATTATCTCAAAACTCTCAAGAAAGCCTTCCCCTAACTGTTCAGTCTAGATTAGAATTTTCTAAACATATATTCTTAGTCCTTGTATTTTTCCTTCACACCACTTAACTTACATTGTTGATAATTTCATATTTTTGTTATTACTTGATTAATATATATCTCTCTACCATATTTTATGAAGTCATAGGCAAATCGTTCTTTATGTTCACTATTATATCACCAATACTAGCAGTGTTGAAATAAAGAAAGGAAAAAAGGCATAAAATCAAGCCAGCCACCAGCTATACCTGCCCATCTACAAGGAATCAAATCCATGATTTTGGAGCATTTTTAGCTCTATATATGAAATTAGAAGCCAAGGGCCTTTACGCAGATGCTAACATAAGTAGATTATATTAAGAAGTGATAATTAGCAAAGTAATTTGTTAATTATTTTCTTAAAGAGATTTATTTAACTTGCAAGTTTTCCCTGTTGACAAAAGTATATGTTAAATGCAAAAAGAAAATTTCAAGGAAAAAGGTCCTGATAAAAGAAATAGGGTTTATTAAAGAATGTACTGAGCACTTAATTTCTGCTAAGAAAATACAAAGAGAAATGCAGGCACATACTGAGGAGCACCTTTACAAACAAACTAACAAAAATGACTATATCGTGGAGAAGTCCACAATGTCAATTCAAAAGACAGTACTGGTAAAAAGAAGAATCATTAATGGTCAATCAGTAAATGCTTCTTACAACGGATGAATTATGAGTTGTAATTTGAGATGAGAAACAATGGATTGGTAGAAAGGAGAAAGCCAATATCCAACCACAATTGAGATTTTCACACAATTTTTGAAAATATAAATTCTACTGTATTCCTGGTGAAACTGTGATAATTGTCACTACTAAATAGTCCAAAAAACTCTATTTCTTAAAGAAACATCTTTTATTGTGACTAATTTGCTAATTTGTTTTTGCTTATCTCATTTTTCTTTAAAGTACAAATGTTTTTAAAAACATCATCTATTTCATGTTATTATAAATGCATTACATTTGAACAACATTTTCCAAAAAACTTTCACACATCTCACATGGTTCCACTACTGTAAGAGATTGGTTCTATGGTCAACAAAAGATCAACAAAGTTTACCCAGAATGATTCAGCAAACTAGGAATGAAATGCAGGTTTCCTGAATTCCAATCTAGGGCTCATTTTATTGTCAGAAACATGGAATTTTAAAAGGTTATCTTTTTAAAATTATTTTTTTAAAACTTCTATTAATTGGTTACTATAGAATGTGTAATTTCTCAGAATTTAGTCTTTTTAAAGTAGTGTGCTATAATACAGAACTTTCAAGTTCATGCAAGTAGAAAAAAACTAAGATGCATTTACTAATAAATAAGTTTCTAGTACTTTAGGTACAAATATATGTGCTGTAGGTTAACCACTCAATAGCACGTACCTTAACATTATCAAAAACCCAGGTATCGAGTTTTGTTACATCTTGAGCACCAAAATCCTCATCATCAGCGTCATAAGCATGTATAAAAACGTGGTCTCCACTAACATCTGAAAAGGAAATTTGGGGAAAAAATTTTTTTAAAATCTTTTAAACTGTCATAAAATATGAAATAGTCTTTTAAAGATTTTTGTGAGTAACCAAAGATTACTCAAAAAGTATTTTGTGTTATGACGGGAAAGAGAAAGATGAGAGGAATAATTAATATTTATTTTATGTGCCATGGACCACGCTTTGTACTTTAACATATGCTGTTGCTTTTTGTTCTCACAATAACATATTCTAGTTTTACAGATATACTACATGTAAGTTAATTAACTTGCCAAAGTAACATAAATAAACACTATCGTTTGTCTCCCTATAAGGATTAAACTATTCAAAAAATTTGTGCATCTTAAGATGTTACAATCTAAAACAGATGAAGTCATTTGGTTTACAAAACTTCCTAAAGTAAGAAGTCAATTGAAATACTTCACTTCACTTATTCATAGACTGTTTATTTTTCTCAATATAAGGGAATAAATATTGCTTATTGCCAAACAGTTTGAAGGGGTCAACAAATATATTAATTTTATACATTTGCAAGATTTTATTAATCATCTAATCAACTTGGTGAATTTCTGAGTTAGATAGGCTCTTACAGGTCATAACAAAGAGATACAATGAAGTAATGACAATCTCTTATAATATCAGTTCTACTAATGACACTATTCCACTGCTCAGCCATTCTCCTTCTCACATCCTAAGTAAAGATTTGAATGTGTTTGTTGGTTACCATAAGAAACGGAACATTCCTATTGGACTGTCTCCAGTTCAGGCATTGGTCCTGTCCTAGCAACCGTAGCCAGAAGTAGGACAGTAAATTTAGTGAGCCATAGCAACCTAATCCACCCTCACCACCACCAGTCCCCCAAAAAGCTAAACTGCTTTCCAAAGAAGGAAGTGTATAAATGGCAAGCAGTTTGAGGTTTTTTGGCCTGCCCTACATAATAATGTTCTATGAATATCACATGTAAAATTCTGAATATATATTTTGCTTTCAGAACATATAATAATCTTCAATAATTCCAATTATTATAATTACACCCATGGCTAAGTAAATTTGTTACAAAACCTTTTCATTATGTAAAATGACCAATCATTTTGCTCCCACTAAAAAGCTTTTAATGACATAAAATTCAAATTGAATTCAACTGATTTTAGAAAATAATATAAATGAATTTTCTAATCAAGAGATGTTCTACACTTGCAGACTCACGCATAGCAACAAATATCACAAATGGCATGATCTTGACTATATGAAAACAGAAATTATAAATATAAATTTTAATGTTTAAATCTATATATGAATATCTGCTAACTTCTTACTAATTTATCAAAGTAAAATTATTTTACTAATTTATCAAAGTAAAACCAGACATCAACATCATCATCATAATGAGGGATTATATGACAAGCACTTTGCTAAATGTTTCACACGAACTATCTAATTTCATCCTAAAAACAAACCTATGAGATATAAATTATTATTGTTATTATCACATTTTACAAAAAGGGAAACTAAAGTTCAGAGAAGTTATCTAACTCGCCCAAGATTATAAAGCTGTTAAATGTTACAGTCATATACAATTTCATCAAATCCAAGATACTAACAACTGTATGATGTGCTAATATTTCAAGTACAACTAACAAGGAAAAATCAAACTGATATGTCACATCCCTATTTCAGAGATGTTAAGTATGTAAAAACATGTATCTCAAAATCAATAAAATACAGTAACATATTAAAAATTATCTCAATTTATTACCTATTTACTATGAAGAAAATATAATCTATGACTCTTACCTTTGGCAAACATAGACAAGATGTCTGGGCTTCCCCAGCTCCATGTGTACTTGCTTTCATTAAGAAGAGAATCAAATTCTACAGGATTTTCCTTCCATCCTTCAGGTAATTGAGAAAAAAAGCAAACAGTAACAACAGTGTTAGTATAGCCCCTAAAATAGTATTCTTAAAATAATAACAATGAGGATTAATTGCAGAACAAATGCAAAACTAATAAAAGATTTTATGTTACATGTATTACACAACAAAAATTTTTAAAAAGCTTACAAGAGATAATTCACTTCTAAAATATAGACTCACTTTTGAATTTTTGAGCGTTAACATGTAGGAAAACCATGGAGCCATCAATCATATTCTTTCAATAGTACAGGATGATAAAAGACTAAAGTTTAATTATTGAATCAATACTAGGGTGTTTATGAAAGCCATGCTAAAATACTTGTCAAAAGTATTTCAAAACACACCTCACTTCGTGTCATGATTCACTGTTAAAGAAGCAATATTTATGCAATAAGTTTTTCACATGACCGAATGGTCTAAACAGACAATACCTTTGGCAACTGCACTGACATCTTCATAAAACCCAGCTATCAGGGCCACATGGCCTGGCCGAGATTCAGTTGGCACACGTGTATGAGATATCCCCCAGCTGCCTTCATGCATTATGATATTCCTAAAAGATATCACAGATGAACAGTTAACATAGACCATGATTAAATGCTCTGTTAAGGCTTTAGAAAAATAAGATGATTACAGAAGGAATCAAAACCAAAAAAGTGAGTCAAAATTTAAGAAGAAAAGGAATCTTTCTGATCCCAGCTGAGTCCCGGTCCTAGCCCTCCCACCAGCTGGATTCAGTAGCATAAGTGAGCCCAGGTGAGATGAACAAAAGACCCACCCAACCACTACAGAGAATCACAAGGCAAAATCCACCACTGTTGCTTTAAGTCACAAAGTATTGAGAGGCTTTGTTACATAAGAAATAACTGATATGCACAATATTATTCTAGTAATGTTAAATTTTATTAGGTGTGATGATGGTATTGTGGTCATGTAGGAGAAAGTCCTTGTTCTTACGAGATACATGCTGAAGTGTTTAGGGGTGAAGCGTCATAATAGCTTGCTTTCAAACTGTTCAGGAAAAAAATAATTAAAAGTTTAAGCAAATGTATGTACACGTGTGTGTCTACTGAGAGAGACAAGGCAAATATGAAAAAAGTTAAAAATTGTTAAATCTAGGTTAGGTTATAGAGATTATGGGTTATTATATAATCCTTTAAACTTTTCTGCAGTTGAAAAATTCTCAAACTAAAAAATTAAGGAGAGGGGAAATGGCTACACTCCTAATTAGGAGTTAAATTATATTCCTAAATTTGAGATTAAAACAGGCAAAAGGTTTTTTTGCTAAAATGTATCAACATTCTTTAACTTGTATCACAGTGATTGGAAAAATTCTGGGAAGAAAACAAAACCACCAGTAATGCCATTGCAGATGAAAGGCCAGCAGAGCAACAAGTTATAAAACAGTTACCGCATTGGTAACATTTTTCAAGATAAATGCTTGATTTTCTGTAGAAAAATATCTTTAAGTACTAGTTTAGATACTTAATATTGACTCACCTCATAATAAAACTAATTTTGGTAAAACACATACATAATAAGTTTTGAAAACCATTGAACCACACATTAAGAGAGAAATATTTTTTAACATCTTCAGTTATATAATGAAAACTGAACTTAGAATGAGGGAGGTATAAAAATTTTGGGGGCCGGACCCGTGGCGTAGCAGTTAAGCGCACGTGCTCCGCTGCTGGTGGCCTGGGGTTCGGATCCTGGGCGCGCACCGATGCACCACTTGTCAGGCCATGCTGTGGCGGGCGTCCCACATAAAGTGGAGGAAGATGGGCATGGATGTTAGCCCAGGGCCAGTCTTCCTCAGCAAAAAGAGGAGGATTGGCAGATGTCAGCTCAGGGCTGATCTTCCTCACAAAAAATAAGGAAAACTAAAACAGGGTAAAAGGATAGAAAGTAACGACCACAGGTGGGGACAGGAGAAGATGGAATATTTTAGAGAAATTTCCACTTGAATTTGAGTTTTAATCTCTCCACAACAGCATTAGGAAGGGCTTTTGAGAGGCCTGCCATTAATCAGAAAAAGAACAATTGTTTGTAGGAACCCCATAAGCCCAAAAAATTAAACATTTCTTTTCAAAGCCACTGAATAGAATCTAAAATTACATTTAACAGTGATATAGACTTGGAAGGGCTTTATATTTTTTATAGAAGGTATATTTTGAGTTGAAGTCTACATTTTCTAGTTAAACACCATTGTAATTAGCAATTCATTAATATTTATACTTGTCATTATTTTTAAAATTTAACAGGTTTTTTTAATGAGGAAAAGATAACATAGTGAGTTGTAAGCCAGGTTTTAGAAATTAGGACAAGTTAGGCCAAGCAGCTAAGGTCATATGTTTCAATTCACCTGATATCAACTTCCATAATAACAGAAATAACTCCTGGCATTATTAGCAAGGAAATTAACTTGCTAATCCATAAGATTAGCAAATGTATATGTGCCCTATTCTCTTTCTCATCGTCACTCCTATGCCCAAGATGGGATAAATAGTATCAGGATAACATTTTCCAGAGGTGTCTTTGTACCAGTTGACATGCTTACCTAATAAATGGCGCTCTAGAATTTCCATTTTCATCTAATTCATAAAGTGCATCTGCTCGCAGGCCATCAGCAACAAACAGCACTAATCTTCTTGCTGGAGGAGGCAATGATGTAAACTGAGGAGTCATTCCATGAACCAAAGGAGATGTAAAATAAATATCAAAGATGGAGGCAAAGAACACAAAATGTACGAGCAATCCCAAAATAAAGAACAGCAGCATATCCAGTGTAACCAATCTTCAAGAAAAACTGAAAGAGGGAACAAAATTAAATTGGGTAAACCTTAATGCAATCATATGTATTTTCACACATTTTGATGACTACATGGAGATTGAACATATATTTTAAAATATTACAGTACATAACTCACAACTTAATTTTCATTTATGGTGCTAATAAACATTATTTAATAACGAGATAATACTGAAATAAAATACATGATAAAGTACACTCAGGCAAAAACAAAAAGTTCAACCACAGTAAACAATTAGCACTAATTATTTATAATAAATTTAAATGCATACTAAGCTCATAAAAACTAGCATAGGATCAAAAAACAAAGAAAGAATTAAATGAGTCCTAAAATGAGTTATGGTTCAGTGAAATCAAATTCTGTATAAAATAGAAAATAGAACTCATGGTGCTCTTGGTTGCCCACATGACAACTGTTGATATTCTAGGAATTTAACATTATTTAAATGTTTGTGGATTATTTTTGACTTTTGGTTATCAGCTCAGGAGACTTCTATCTTCTCTTGACTATCATCAAATTGAGCAGACAACATGCATTTTGTCCATTTAGCTGAATTATAGGAAGGAAAAAGTAGTTAAATTTCATCTGTGCTTCAGAAAATCTGCACTCATTAAGGGAACACTATTTTAGTTCCCTGAACCAATACGAAAAGCAGGTTACACTCATTCATTCAATAAAAAATGTTCTATGCACATATTATGTGCATAACTGTGTGCTGGGGTACTACAGGGAACACCAAGAAGACATAGTCACAAATCTGATGAGCTTACAAGTACTTAGAGAAGGAAAACTAAGCAATGTGAAACATTTAAATATCACTGTAAGACAGTATGATTAAATGTCAACAGCAAACTGTCCACGAGAGTGCTTTTCAAGCCAGTCTATAATTCGCTTTTGTTGATGAATATCTCTGCAGATTAAAAACAACAACAAAGTACTCCAACTTGTCTTTCTTGTAAGGTAACTGCATTAGTTACATATAGTGCCCCTGGGTTGAAAAACACCAAAGATGAAGTCATTTTAATTACAGATACATCTTATTCTTCCTGGCCTGAAGAATTACATCATGGAAGGAAAGAATAGCAAAATACCCTGCAAAAAACTGAAACACTGGGGAAAATACCTTATCAAAGTCAAGTATATCATAAAAAGAAAATAAAATAGAGCAAATCGTCAAATTGTGGGCCACTTTTTTCCTGAGAGAATCAAGAGTCAACTAAATATCAAAGATATTCCACAAAGCATAAAAATCCTTTAGAGAGTAGATGCTATTGTACAACCTAAGGCAAAAGCTTCAGAATAAATATTCTGCTTTTTCTAATATATATAAGCTTCAACTACACAGCAAGTACCATCTTAATAATGGTATTCTGAAAATAAAAATAAAACAATCACTGTGGTAAATTTGGAATATAGAGAAAAACTACCCACGATTCTGCCACCTAAAGAAAAATGTTAACAGGGCCGGCCCCGTGGCTTAGCAGTTAAGTGCGCACGCTCTGCTACTGGCAGCCCGGGTTCGGATCCCGGGCGCGCACCGACGCACTGCTGCTCCGGCCATGCTGAGGCCGCGTCCCACATGCAGCAACTAGAAGGATGTGCAACTATGACATACAACTATCTACTGGGGCTTTGGGGGAAAAATAAATAAATAAAATTATTAAAAAAAAAAAAAAGAAAAATGTTAACAGTTTCCTACAATTTTCATCCAATCTACATTTTTATAGAGGCTCACAATTTTATATATTGATTTTTTCCTTGATTATACATTGACATTTCTCTATTATTTAAAAAAAAAGAAAAAACACCCCTTCCTACACATCATTTACCATTACCACACTCTATTCTATGGGTGCATCTTAATTTTCCTGATCATCCAATTGTTAGGCATTGAGGCTTTTTCCAATTTTTCACTCTTAAAAGTGTCAATGTGATTATTCTAAATTTATATGTAATTTTTATGTTAACTTTTTAGACATTTCACATTATGTGTTTAAGATACTGCCTATAAGTGCAATCAGAGTCAAAGGCTATGAGCATCCTTAAGATTTTTGATATACTGTATATGGAAACAATTTTTTCAGCTGAATACTGATTCTCCTAATAATAAATTAATTTAAACACTTGCAACGTATATTTCTCTTCCTATCTCACGAGCCCTCCTAAAGACAAAGCCATCATCTCAAATAGACAGAGTATAACAAACTAAATTTGATGAATTAAAAAGGAGACATTGAGTAGAATATTCTAAATGACAAAATTTCAAACAGAGAAATTATTAACATCAGTGTTTCAAGAGAGGAGGGTGTGGTCAACTTTGTCAGATACACTTAAAAGACTGGAGAAAGAGCAGGGCAGCCGAGAATGATTTGACCATTTGAAGTTCTTGTTAACCTTACTGAGACATTTCAACAGAGTAGTGAAAGCTGAGCCCATTAAAATGCTTGTTTGAAAAATGAATGGGAGGTGAAGGAGGGTAAGACAGCGGAACGAGCACAGCTCTTTGGGAGAATGTTAACTCTGAAAAAAAGAATAAAAAGGAAAATTGATGCAGAGCCAATATAGGGTTTTCCTCAGCTGGGAGGTACTAGAAGATCTGTGTGCTGAGGAAGGACTTAGAATATAGAAAGAAATCAATGCTGCAGCAGAAAGCTGGAGTAACTACACAAGTAAAAATCTTAGTGAAAGCAAGGAGATGGAACCTAGAGCACAAGTGGAGGACTTGGCCTGCTCCTGGTTTGCCTGGGACCTTCCTGCTTTTGGCACTGCAAGTCTTGCATCCAGGGAAACCTCTCTGTTCCAAGCAAACTATCTCTGGGCTCTTCAATTGGCACTTCTTGTCATCTTGTCAATGGCAGGCTTCTTGTCATCTTTCAAGCATCTTCTCAAATGTGTCACCTCCTCGAGGTTTCTCTGACCACCAAGAAGTAGACCCCTCCCTCATTTTCCTTGACTTAAACAATTATACATTCTGTATTTATTGCTGAAATTTACTTAATGTTTCTCTTCCACTAGAATGTAAGCCCCATAAGGACACAGATTGATGTCTTATCTTGTTCACTACTGTACGTCCTACCTGCTGACAGAGCAGATGCTCAATCGATGTTTTTTTAATGAACTAAAAAAACAAAGTAATTTTGGCTAAGATGAATCTTATTTCAATTCAACAACATTTATTCAAAACCTACTATTTTTCCAGCCTTATGCTCAGCACTGGAAATAGAAAAAGGAATAGACGTGGTCCCTGCTTTCCATATGTCCAAAAAAGGCAGGCATGAAAATAAATGCACCTCAGTATCACAGGCACTCGGTTTAGCAGGGCCACAAGGGACGGGATGACGAGCCAACCAGAGCAAGGAACGGCTTTGAAGAATCACTGACACTTACCAAGTCTTCGAGGATACGGGGGATACTAGGCAATTAAAAGATGTATGCAAAACTGGTGCAGCCTCTGTGGAAAACAGTATGGAGATTCCTCATAAAATTAAAAATAGAAATACCTTATGATCCAGCTATCCTACTACTGGGTATCTACCCAACAAACCTGAAATCAACATCCAAAGAGGCTTATGCACCCCTATGTTCACTGCAGCATTATTCACTATAGCCAAGACATGGAAGCAACTCAAGTGTCCCTCGACTGATGATTGGATAAAGAGGATATGGTATATATACACCATGGAATACTACTCAGCCATAAAAAAAGACAAAATCGTCCCATTTGCAACAAGGTGGATGGACCTGGAGGGTACTATGTTAAGCAAAATAAGCGAGAAAGAGAAAGACAAATACTGCATGATTTCACTCCTATGTGGGAGATAAACCAACACACACACAGATAGAACTGTTTTGTGGTTACCAGGGGCTAGGGGGGTGGGGGGTGGGCACAAGGGGTGGAGGGATGCACTTATATGGTAACTGATAAGCAATAATGTACAACAAAAATTTCACACACACACAAAAAAAGATGTATGCAAGATACAATATCTAGTAGCCCGCTTTTCAAAGCTAACAAGGAACTTTATGATAATTATTTCAGATCCAAAAAATTATCTACTAATGTATGTTTTTAATCTATTTTTTAAATATACACACATTAAATAAAAATTACCTCTATCCGTATACAATTATTTTTCTTTTTGAATGTAAGGGCTCTCTATCATAATATATTCTACTTATTTAAACAAGTCTTACTTTTTCTAAGGTCAATAGTCTTACCAAATTTTTTCTGAAGCACTCTAATGAATGGCATCTATTTTTTAATCAACTTTATTAAAATACAATTTATATACAAAAATGGACCCATTTTAAGTTATACAGGCTTTGACAAATATATACACTCACATAACCAAGCACCAAAATCAAGATATAGAATACTTTTATCACTCCAAGAAGTTCCCCCATGTCCCTCTGCAGTCAATCGCTGCCCCATAGCCCTGATGATAAGCAATCACTGATCTGCCTTCTGTGATTCAAGATGAATTTTGACCATTCTAGAATGTCACTGAGAAGGAATCATGCAATATGTATTGTATTGTATCTGCTTTCATTCAGCATAACATTTTTGAGATTTATGAATATAGTGTGATTTAGTTTGTTTCTTTCTTTTTAATACTGAGAAGTATTCCATTGTATGGCTATGCTACAAATTGCTTATCTATTAACCTCTTGATAGATATGTAAATTGTTTCCAGTTTTTGGCTATTATAAATAAAGCTTCTATGAACAGTAAATGTACAAGAATTGACATATATATGCTTTCATTACTCTTGAATAAATACGCAGAATTAGAATTGCTGGGTTAAATGGTAAGCAGTTGTTTAAATTTGTAAAAAGAACTGCCAAACGTTTTCCAAACTGTTTTACACACCTACAAGCATTGTGTTTAAAAGTGTTTTACAATTTTATTTCATTGACAATCTATAATTTTGCTACAAATGCCATTGAAGAATTTAACTTGATTTTTATAGTAAGTATAATATGCTTCATAATTTCTTAGATATTGTGTATAATGTTTCTTAACACTGTGAGAGTATTCAATTATAGTATTAGCTGCTACTGACTGAGTGCATACTCTGCATCAGATCCTGGGCTTGGGTACTTGACTTACATTATTTCCTCTAATCCTCAGAATTTGCCTTGTAAATGAAATACTGGAATCCCCATTTTCACAGGAAGGAATTGAGTCTCATGGGGTCTAACTGATGCTCCAAAGATCACATACCTAGTGAGGGGAAGAGCTGAGATTTGAACCCTGGGTCACATCACTGGAGAGTCCAAGCTTCTTCTAACATTTATTCAGACGATCAATATGTCCAGACCTGATCTCAGTATCTTTCCTTGGGGGGCAGGATGGCATAATGGTAAAGAGCATATAGCCTAGCATTCCACTGCTGGGATTCACATCCTGCCTTCTCTACTAACTAGCTATATGACTGCAGGCAGGTTATTTCACTTCTTTGTGCCTCAGTTTCCTCATCAGTAAAACGGGGATAACAATAGTACCTACCTCCTAGGGTTGTTATTAGAATTGAGCTAATATGTATAAAACATGCAGAAGAGTCCCTACCATGTCGTCAGCAATCATTAAGTTTTATTGTTCCTGATGTACACGAAGCTGGATTCATCATGTGAGAAAAACTTGTTTGCCATCAGGTTTAAAATCTAACCTAATGGACGTAAATCTCTTGATTAGAGAACTAAGTCCCAAACTTGGTTTTATACCAGAACATTAAGTTTAGCTTCACTGCTTTGCTGCTACTTTCCTTACCTATACAGGCAATTTTTTAAAAATTGTGGTAAGAACAATTAACATGAGATCTACCCTCTTAAATTTGTAAGTGTACAATACAGTACTGTTAACTACAGGCACTGTTGTACAGTATATCTCTAGAACTTATTCATCTTGCATAAGTGAAACTTATACAATAGCCATTGAACAATAACTCCCATTTCTCCTTCCCCTCAGTCCCTGGCAACCACCATTCTACTCGCTGCTTCCATGAGTTTCTTTTAGATATCTCATATAAATAGATTCACGCAGTATTTGTCCTTCTGTGACTGGCTTATTTCATTTAGCATAATGTCCTCCAGGCCAGAAATGTCTGACAGCCCCAGTTGCTCCCCATATTTGCCAACATTTGGTATTGTAATGTTTAATTTTGTCCTTTCTACTGGGAGTGTGGTGGTAACCTAATGTAGTTTTAATTTACATCTCCCTGATAACCAATGATGGTGAACAACTTTTCATGGGTTTAATGGACATTTTTTTAAATTCTCTTTTTTTCCCCTTTCCATTTTTTTAACAGTGTTTTTCAAAGAGCTATACTTTTAAATTTTAAGTTCAATTAATTTTTCTTTTGGTTATTGTATTTTGTGTCCCCCCCCAAGGAATTTTTGTAAATGATAGCACCTTCTTTAGCATATATTTTTAATATTTTTTATTTGAAAATAATTTGAAATTGAAAGAAAAGTTGCAAGAATAATGGTACAAACACCCATATACCCCTTAGCCATATACATCTAATGCTACCATTTTCCCATTTGCTTTACCATTTTCTCCTGCCTCTCCCATCCCTGCCTCACCTCTCCACCTCACCCTCTCCTATGCATGTGTGTGTGTGCATGTGTAAAATCACAGACTATTTTTTCTAAACTATTTGAGAATAAGTTACATACACCATGGCCCTTTACCCCTAAACAGTTGGGTGTTTATTTCCTAAGAATAGTGATACTCTTTTATATCGCTACAGTAGAGTTATCAACTTCAGTAAATTCAAATCAGCATTTTATCTAATCTATACTCCAATTTTTTGAAGTGGCCCAATAATGTTCTTTATAGCATTTTTATAGCTTTATTGAGACATACTTGGTCTATAATAAACTGTACATATCTGAAGTGTATAATAATCACAATTAAGATAATGAACATATCCATAACACTCTAGTTTCCTCATGTCTCTGTAATTCATCCCTACATATTTCATATTTTTTGATATTATTGTAAATGGTATTTTTAATTTCAATTTCCTCTTGTTAGTTCTTAAATCACCACTGATTTTTATATATTTGCCTTGTATCCTGCAACACTGATAAACTGTTAGTTACAGTAGCTTTTATGTAGATGTCTTTTGATTTTCTACAGAGATAACTATGTCACCTGTGAATAAAAGACTTCTTCCTTGTCAATCTATATGTCTCTTATTTATGGCTCATGCTTATTGTACTCTCTAGGACCTCCAGTATGATGTTGAATAGAAGTGGTAACAACAGAAATCCTTGCCTTGTTTCCAATCTTGGGGTGAAAGTGGTCAGTTTTCTAGGTTTTTGTAGATTCCCTTTATTAAGTTAAAGAAATTCCCTTCTACTCCTAATATGCTGAGAGTTTTAAATGAATGGAGGCTGGATTTTGTCAAATGGTTTTTGTTGCATCTATTGAGATGATCATGATCATTTGTTTTTTTACTTGAGTCTTAATGTGGTGAATTACATTGACTGAATTTCAAATGTTAAATCAAGCTTACGTTCCCAGAATAAATCCCACTTGATCATTAAGTATTATCCTTTCTATAGAGAGTTGGATTTTATTTGCTAAAATATTGTTTAGCATTTTACAGCAACGTTTATGAGATGTTAGACTATAATTTTCTTTTCTTGTAATGTCTTTCTCTGGTTTTGGTCTCAGACAATGAGTTGGGAAGTGTTGCTACCTCTTTGATGTTTTTGGAAGTTTGTGTAGATTATTGATTGATTGTTTGATTTTTATTGATTATTTCTTCTCGTAATGTGTAACAGAATTCACCAATGAAACCACCGGCTTGAGGTTTTCTTT
Organism: Ceratotherium simum simum; assembly: GCF_057802395.1. Lineage (NCBI taxonomy): Eukaryota > Metazoa > Chordata > Mammalia > Perissodactyla > Rhinocerotidae > Ceratotherium > Ceratotherium simum. Next base: position 49,279,185 of record NC_141913.1, read on the forward strand.
GTGGGAAGGTTTTTAACTATAAATTCAATTTCTTCCTATATATAGGGATATTCAGATTATTTACCACTTGTTGAGTGACCTTTGGTAGTTGTCTTTTAAGGAATTTGTCCATTTGTCCATTTCACCCAAATTGTCAAATTTACTGGTCTAAAATTATTCATAATATTCTATTCACTTATTATCCTTTTTTCTATCCTCTAGTCCAGGACCCAGTCTGTCAGGTATTATACTTAGCTGTCCAAAGTAAGTCATTTTTCAAGTACTTAATTCATTTCAGTTAGATCTTAAATTCTATTCAGAGCTAAAGTACATATGGTACATTTAGATGTACAGAAGCTACATTGATATAAATAGCTCTTCTTTATCATGGAAACCTTAGTACTCTCCTTATCATACTTATAAATAAGCAAACATCTATATCATTTCTCACTTTCATTTGCATTTACAAATAACTCCCCGGACTTATGTTCTTTCTTTTCCCAATCACTATTAGACAGCTTTTCTCAAAAAAGTATCAAATGTGTTAGAAGATAATATAAGTTTTCCACCACCCAAAAGTTTATGGAAGTAGTAAAACAAAAATTTCATTTGAGAACTTTGACCTTCTTAAAGCTATGATAGCCAAAGTAAAAATCTAGCTCTGTTATATAGTAACAGTGGGATCCTTGTCAAGTCACTGAGTTTCCTTATCCATCAAAAAAAAAAAAAACTATCAGCCCTTTCCAAGATAGGAGCATTGTAGGAAGTAAATAAGACATGGCACAACACGTATATCAAGTTTTAGCCATACCATTAGATTGTGAAGCAACCCAACTTTTACTCTTCTTTTTTAAATCAAACTCTAAATAGCTGAGTTTACATTATTTTGAAAGAAAGCAATAGAAAAGAAAAAAATACATTTTCCTGCCAAGTTGTAAATTAAGATTGACACTTCTTATTAGTGATCCCAATAATATAAGTAAATTTCATAAACAAACAGAATTTGACAATGGCTCTATTCAGGCATTTATTAGGCCACAGTCTACAAAATTTTAAAAGGCAATTTGGTATCTGTTTTGGATGGGCTTGGAAATCAGGTCCTTAGCAGACTGTGGCCTTAGATTTCTCACCTGTAAAATGCAAATAATACCAATGAACTACAAAAATGTTTGTGAGGATTAAAATGGATTTATGCCACATACCTGGCCCAGTGCTTGGCACTGAGTATACGATACCACTTCATTACTGTTTCACAAGGATAAACTAAATGTTATGAAACAAGAATAGTCACATACTCACTAAATTCCTCCAATTGAACCTCCTAATTAATTTTCTCACTCCCCCCTCCTCTCCAATCGGAACACAAGGAAGAGGCAACAAATAAGGTACAGAAGCTAAAAAGCCTTCCAGAATTTCACCCTTGAAACTGATCGTTCCTCATCTTCCCATTGCTTACCTTGGAAACACTTCCACAGTAGCACCTAATTCACTATTGGAATTATTTACTTTCAGTCTTATTTACTAAACAATGATCCCTTGGACATAGTCCCAGGCATTTGTATATCCACGACATCCATCCACCTGTGACTGACCCATTAATAGTTTCTTAGTAAATGTTTGTTAACTACATGAAGAAGTGGCATATTAGAAAGTATGGGGCCGGCCCGGTGGCGCAAGCGGTTAAGTGCGCGCGCTCCGCTGCGGCGGCCCAGGGTTCGCTGGTTCGGATCCCGGGCGCGCACCGACGCACTGCTGGGCAAGCCATGCTGTGGCGGCGTCCCATATAAAGTGGAGGAAGATGGGCACAGATGTTAGCCCAGGACCGTCTTCCTCAGCAAAAAAAAAAAAAAGAGGAGGATTGGCGGATGTTAGCACAGGGCTGATCTCCTCACAAAAAAAAAAAAAAAAAAAAGAAAGTATGGGCAACCTAGTCAAACTTAGATTTCAAAAAACAGGAAGCTGAAGGCCAGAGAGATGAGGCGATGTCTAAATCACACTGCTATTTAATAAGCAGCAGTAAAAATCTAGTTAGGTGAGATGAACAAGTAAACAATTATAACAATGAGTTAAGTACCAACATTGACACATTGACACTTTCCACTGTATTCTGAAACAGAAGATTTATGCTATCTATATTTTTATTCAATAGTTTTTCTGATCCCACTAAATGTCCTACTTTGTTAATTAAATCAGATAAATTAATTCTAAGGCATTATTTTTAAAAGTGCTTTAGGTAAGTACTCACAATATTTTTATATATATAGCAACTAACAGAAAAATGAGTATCCTATATAAGTTTGCTTAGCCTATAAAATCATAGCTTTAAGATGATCAGAGACCATTTTCAAGCTGTCATGCAATTCAATCTCCCAAAAACAACTTTTTAAGTGGCTCTGAAAACAACTGCCCTTGTCAAATCAATTTCATAAGTTCTTGATTACGGACTTGGAATATTCATTACAACTAAATATTAATGACATAAACATTGCACATTTGTTTTAATACTTCTCAGTGTCCAGTTTGGTTCTACTTTCAAAACGGCTTGTTTTTCATTTCTCCACATTTATGGCCACCATATAAGTTCACCATTTTTCAGCTGGACCCCACTTCAACAACCTACAAACGGCTTTCCCTACTAAACTACAGGAAACTACACAACACAATTTTTTCCCTTCCTCTAAAGTAATTATCTTATATATTGGACTCTACAAATCGTACTAAATTTCAACTTCATTTTCAGTTATATTTCATTCTAATTGTTCTTTAGGAATTTTATACACAAGTCTTAACCCCAAAACTCAGGTACTTCTAACCCATTCCGCATAAAATTTCCAGTTTCTTCCCTTACAATATAAATAAGGTCACATCTCTTCTCGCCTTAAAATCCTTCAGTGGCTTCTCATTGTTCCAAAATAATAACCCATGTCCTTCTATCATCTCCAAGTCCTCTTCTGTCTCATAATGCCACTCCCCACCACTCTTCCTTCCTAGGCTCAGCCCCGCTGGCCATTCCTAAATTCCTAGAAACATACAAAGCTCTTTCTCATCTCAGGGATTCAGCATTTCACCTGGCTGGATCCTTAATCTCCAGGTCCCAGTTTAAATGTCGCCTTTTCAGATGGTTCATTGACCTGCTATCAAAAAGAATCCTCACCCATGTTTCTTTATCAAAGTACCACATTTATTTTCTTCTTAGCATTTTCCAAAACCTATTTTTTTAATATGCATTCTCAGACTAGAATATAAGCTATAATGAAGGCAAAGACTGCCTTTCTGTTCATTCATTCTCAGGGCCTAAGTGGTATGGAGTAGTCAATTAATTGGCGGAATAAACTGAATCTATATATGTTTTATTTGATTGCTTCCCCCTAGTTCACTGAAAAGTACAGTTAATTTAGTATTAAGTCAAAGGGAAATTTTACTTGTTTTTGGGACGATGGCAGGAAGAGAGCCAACAAAAAGGAAGAGTCCTTGAAAGCCTATAAAATTCCTCCCAAGTAAGTTAGGAACCACCACTAACTAATTTTTCCAGTTAGGGAGCATAGGCTCTATTGTCTCAGATCTCATGTATAGAAAAGGTAAAAAATGAACAATAGTTTCAGTTGATTTTTATTTTTAAGTAATTTATTTCAGTATAAGAAAGATAAGGTTAAATAAGAGTGTCTAAAAGAATTCCAGGAAGGAAAAGCAAATGAGAATATAGTTGATACTTTTTCTCTAACATCACGTTGGAGATAATTACTTGATTATTATCCATATCTCTACCAGAAGGCAATGAGACATTAATGAATTTAGAATCTCACACTTCTTTTTCACAGAAGAATTCCAATTAATAAATGTAGGAGAATGAGGGAAATATAAAATTACAACTAGGTAAACATCACAGTAATAATTATCGCCAGCAAGATCCATTGATAAACGCTAAACTCAGTGGGTAAAAGTTTCAGGCAAAACAGGTTATTTGCAGTCTCAAAGAAATCTCCCCCAAATATATATTAATTACAAAGGGAAAAATACTAACTTAAACTATGTAGAAACTCCTCAGACACCACGTTAACCAAGTGGTCAAAGTTAACAGAACTAATAATAAGACATATTAACATCATGTAACCCTGATATGATGCACTGAAAAAGGAACAACATAGCATTCTTGGCAAAAGTGCATAACATCAATCTATTCATGGGAATATATCAGACAAACACAAATTAAGAAACAGTATACAAAATAATGGACCAGTACTCTTCAAGAAAAGTGTCATGGTCATGAAAGACAAGGAAAGACTGAGGAACTGTCATAGAATGAAGGCTGAAGAGACAACTAAATGCAACAAGGAAACTTGGATTGGATCCTGGATTAGAAAACAGACAATAGCGGAAAAACTGGTAAATTTCAACTAAGATGTGCAGTTTAGTTGATAGTACAGTATTGTACAAATGTTAATGTCCTGGTTTTGATAATTACACTGTGGTTATGTAAGACATTTACATTAGGTGAAGTGGGTGAAGGGTATACAAAAACTCTCTGTACTATTTTTGCAACTTTTCCATGGATCTAAAAATATTTCAAAATAAAAAGTAGGAAAAAAAATTAATTTGGAGCCTAAGTCTGTACTCAAAAGATAACACTAACTAGAGTTATAGTTATAAGCACCACAAATTTTACGGATAGCTCTGATTTCACCTAACCTTTGTTCTTGTCAATAAAGGTTATTTGCTAAACTCATAGGCTTGAAGTGATTTAGTGTTCACATCGGCATAAATCATACTAAAAGTTTATTATTTAAAGATGGTGTTCCACAGTTCTCTCAGGCTCTGTTCACTCTTCTTCATTCCTTTTTCTTTCTGCTCCTCAGACTGGGTCATTTCAGTTGTCCCTCTCTCCACATTCTTTTTTCTGCCTGTTCAAATTTGCTGCTGAACTCCTCCAGTGAATTTTTCATTCCAATTATTGTAGTTTTCAGCTTCAGTATTTGTTTGGTTATTTCTATAATTTCCATCTCTTTATTGATGCTCTCATTGTTCACACATCACTTTTTTGATTTCCTTTAGCTCTTTGTCCATGGTTTCCCTTAGCGTTTTGAGCGCATCTAAGACAGTTGATTAAATTCTGTGTAGGAAGTCCAATGTCTGGACTTACTCAGGGATGGTTTCTGTTGATTTTTTATTATTATTATTATTATTTTGGTGAGGAAGATTAGCCCTGAGCTAACATCTGTTGCCAATCCTCCTCTTTTTTCCTGAGGAAGATTCGCCCTGAGCTAACAGCTGTGACTATCTCCCTCTATTTTATACGTGGGACGCCTGCCACAGCATGGCTTGATAAGCGGTGCATAGGTCCATGCCCAGGATCTGAACCTGTGAACTCCGGGCCGCTGAAGCGAAGTGTGCGAACTTAACCACTACGCCACCAGGCTGGCCCCTTGATTTATTATTTTTTCCTATGAATGGGCCATACTCTCCTGACTCTCTGTATGCTTTGTAATTTTTCATTGAAAACTTGCATTTTTAGTGTGGTAACCCTGGAAATCAGTCTCCTCCCTCACCAGGGTTTATCTGTGTTGATTTTTAATGGTTTCAGTCATCTGTTTGTTTCGCTAAACCTGGCCACCTTCTGCTTGCACGGAGCCCACAGATCTACAGGAGGTGGAGGCCTAGGGACCTCTCAGGTCTTTCCTGAGCATGGGTTCCATGCATTGGGGGGTGTGTGGGGGGTGTGCAAAACAAAAGCCAGCCTCTGTACTCTGCATTCAGGAAACCATCAGACCACAGTATTTTAAGAACAAGGTCCAGAGTAACCAGTAAGCCACATCAGGAACACAGGCCACAGTCCCCACAGCTGCCCTGCCACACTGTGAATGAAGATGTAATCCAGTGGGTGACAATGCCACAATGCTCTGACCAAAATTTAGCAGCCCTTTTCTTCATTAAGTAGTCCTTTGGTTGCTTGTAAATGCTGGATCAGATTCTAGAGTTCCAAAAAAGTTGATTCTGTTACTCTTTGACAATTTCTGCTTGTTTCAGGAGAGAAACTGATCCTTTAAGTGCTGTACCCTGCCATTTTCTGTGATGTCATCTAGAGATTCTGTTCTTAACTACTTATGATAGTTAATAACAATAGAGAAACCTGCCATGTGAAGAGCGAATATTGCCAGTCAAAACTGTAAGAAAGTAGTTGAGACCTGCACACGAGAGAAGATAATCAGGGAAACTATTAAGCCATGTAATTAACACTAGTTGATTTGCTTCTTTATTATTTTGGAGCGTATATTTTTTCATCATGATTTATGTCACGTTTAATTGAAAACTATATGTGATTTTACAAAATGCCATTTAAGAATTAATTTTCAAATTTCCTCATGGCTAGTAGATCAACACAGGTTGTTAGTTATTTAGATGATTCATGCCCAGCTATACACTTGAAAAGAATTCAAATTTTTTCTTCACATCTAATGTCCTTTATTCCAGGATACCGCAGTATGGTTCCTCATCATGTCTCCTTAGGCGTCTCTTGGCTGTGACAATTTCTCAGACTTTGCTTGTTTTGAACACCTTGTGAGTGTCGAGGAGTACCGGTGAGGTATATTGTAGGATGCTCTTCTACTGGAATTTGTCTGATGGGGTTATGGATTCTGAGGAGGAAAACTACATGTGTAAAGTGCCATTTTCATTACATCATATCAAGGATGCATACTATCAACCTGACTCATCACTACCGATATTAAACTTGACCACCCAGCTAAGGTAGCGTTTGTCAGGTTTCTCCAATGTAAAGTTGACAGTTTCCCTCCCTCTTTCATACTGTACTCCTTGGAAGGAAGTCACTACGTGCAACCAATACTTAAAGAGTGAGTAGTTATGCTCCATCTACTGAGATCATGAAGTATCTTCATTAATTACTTGAAATTCTTCTGCACAGAGGGTATATATTTTTTTTGTGTGTGAGGAAGATCGGCCCTGAGCTAACATCTGCCAATCCTCCTCTTTTTGCTGAGGAAGACTGGCCCTGGGCTAACATCCATGCCCATCTTCCTCTACCTTATATGGGATGCCGCCACAGCATGGCTTGACAAGCGGTGCGTCAGTGCGCGCCCGGGATCCAAACTGAGGAACCCCAAGCCGCCGCAGTGGAGCTTACGCAGTTAACCGCTTGCGCCACCGGGCCAACCCCGGGCTAGCGGAGCAAACGCACTTAACCGCTTATGCCACCGGGCCGGCCCCGAGGGTATATATTTTAAACTCAGTCAATTGTGTGATTAAAAGCCATCTGTCATTCTACAAGGTTTGATTAACATTATAATCATCAACATTACCTCTCTTGCTTTTCCCACTCTACTTATCATTTTTACCAGTATAGATAGAAAGCATTATTTCTTTGAATTATCTCAAACACTCAGACACATATTCTATTATATAACTACACTACAACTTATTTGAACATTATCCTGCTGATAGACACTGTCCCCAATTTTCAATATTGCAAAGAATGCTGCAATTAAGCATACCTCTTACAGTAAAATTGGGAGATTTTCAGAACGACAAACAGTGAAATGATGACCCAAATGATGACCCGTTACAAAATTATTTTGGTGCATTGCCATTAGCCTTTTTTCTTTTTTTTTTTTTTTAATGAATAGGATGCAATAGAATAGAATAGGAGAGGGTAGAGAATACATCACAATAAAGTACTTCAGAAGCAGTAAGGCAAATCATTGTTTTGAAAAAAAGTATTTTAATTTTTCCCTATGTGTGTACATACATGTATGTGCATCCATGAATATAGCAAGTCTTAGTGAAAAATGTATTTCAAACTCTTTTATGTACAAATAAGTTTGAAAGCCATCTCTTTTAAGTGGAATTGCTGGAATAAATGGTATTTTCAACTTCATAAGATAGTGGTAAATTGTCCATAACAATTTAGATGCCCACAAGCAATGTATGAGAGTTCCTATTATCTCTAAATCCTCACAATTACCTGGTATTGTCATACTTACTTTATGCAAGTCTAAACAGGATAAAATAGCATCCTGTTGTTTGAGTGTCTATTTGTCCGATTACTACTGAGGATGAACATTTTTTTCATGTTTTTATTGGCAAATTGGGTTTCCTATATCCTTTGATCAAATATGGTTAGGGTTGTTGGCCTTTTATCTTTAACTTGTACATTATAATTAAACGTGTGTGTGAGTGTTTATCTATATATATATCTAGATATACATATTTACATATTAATTTGTTTTTGGTGCCTTTTGTTAAAAAGAAGTTTTATAACTTTAATACAGCATAATTCACTAAACTTATCCTTTCTGGACCGAATTTTTTGTCTCTTGTCCAAGAAAACTTCCCTTGTTCTTATGTCACATAAGAACAGCTTTAAATTAAAACTAAGTTCAAACAGTTTTAAATTTTTGCTTTTCATCTGTCATTATTTAGAGTTTATTTGTATATGGTGTGGAATTAGAGATCTAATTTTATATTTTTAACCAACTGACAGAAGTAGTATTATAGCTACCACTTTAGAATTTATTAAGATGAATTCCACATCAGATAGAAATACAGGTAAAAAACTTTAAATTCAAAACTTGGCTTTTGCTATTTTTAACAATAAAAATTAGAAATAATATCTAACAATAAGAAACAGATACATTGTTTATTCATAATGAAATACTATACAGCATTGAAAATGAATTAAGCCACATCTATGACAAGGATACATCTCATATATATAAAAGTTAATGGAAAAAACTTTAAAGGCATTGACTGCCCTTTTCTCTCCAACACAGCAAACTTCTTGAAAATATGATCTTTTTTCCTGACCACCTAATTCTCAAACAACTTCAATTGAGCCTTTGTTTCCACTACATCAGAGAGAAAGCTTTCACTTAGATAGCCAATACTGCAAAATCCAATGACTATTTTTCAGTCTTCATCTTCCATAGCTTATCCATTCAATTTGTCTTTGTTAACTATGCCTTCTTTTGTAAACAGCTGTCATTTTTTGGCTACTGTGAACATTACTCCTTCAGTTTTCCTCCTCCATCTCTGACCATAGAATGGTCACTATTTGGTTACTGAATTTTGGAGTTACTCAAAACTTGGTCCTTAGCCCTCTTCTCTTCACTCTATACTTTCTGTCTAGGCATTTTTAATCATACCCTTGGCTTCAGTTATCACCTATATGCAAAAGTCTCAACAAATTATAGCTTCAAATCCACATATGTAACTCCAACCTTGACATATCCACTTGGATAATTCAAAGAAACACAAACTGAGTATGTTTAAAACCAAACTCATGATATCCCCCATGAGCCTTGTTTAGATGGTAACCCTCCTAACTCCCTAGTGTTCACAATCTCAGGAGACAGCACCACCTTCCACTCAGGTATGCAAATCAGAGAACCAGGAGTCATTCTCTACACCCTATTCTTGTGCTGTGTAGCCATGTATTACTTTTTTGTTGTGCTCTTTTCAAATGCAAATCTGAACATCTCATCCCTTGTATAAAACCCTTCAGTGCCTCTCCCCCTTCCTAATCAAGACTAAAATCCTTAAGATGACTAACAAGGTGGTACACTGCCTCCCTTTCTAGCCTTGTCTCATCGCACTTCCCCTTGTTTTATGGCATCTCACCACACTGGCCTTCTTCTTTTTCTTCAAGTAGCCCATGCTTCCTGTTTTTTTTTTAAACAGTTTTATTTATTTATTTATTTATTTATTTATTTTGTGAGGAAGATCAGCCCTGAGCTAACATCCATGCTAATCCTCCTCTTTTTGCTGAGGAAGACCAGCTCTGAGCTAACATCTATTGCCAATCCTCTTCCTTTTTTTTCCTTTTTCTCCCCAAAGCTCCAGTTAGATAGTTGTATGTCATAGTTGCACATCCTTCTAGTTGCTGTATGTGGGACGTGGCCTCAGCATGGCCAGAGAAGCAGTGCGTCAGTGCGCGCCCAACATCCGAACCCAGGCCGCCAGTAGCGGAGCATGCACTTAACCCCTAAGCCACGGGGCCGACCCACCCATGGTTCCTCTTGCTACAAGACCTTCATAGGTACAGTTCCTCTCTATAGAATGCACTTCCAACCCACCCTCCATCCTCTCTCACCAACATCTCCTCTCTCGTAACATCTCCTTGCACTTTCAAGCATCACTTCCTCAGGGGCCATGCAGTCCAAATCAGAAACCTAAACCTTTACTTCAGTTTACCATTACACAGCAATGTCTTTGACTCTTTGGATTAATGTCTGTCTCTATCACTTAACCATAATTCCATGACAGCAAGTCAGGGCTTCTCCAGCACTCTTCACTGTCCCGGCACTCAAACCTTTGCTGAATAAATTATTTAGGATTATCATTTCAAAGATACAGGCAATATGCACTACAGCCACTAGAGGCTGCCTTGCTTCTCTTTTTATTCCTCCAGAACATACACAGGAACTGTGAAGATCTAGGATACTTTAAAAAAAAAGAGCAACCTTTATGCTTAAGTTATTTACTATATATAAAATTGCAGTGATTCCAAAATATCTTCCTTCACATACTACTTATTTTATTATTGCCAAGAACATGTATATTAATCAATATTATTACTTAAGATTTATCTTTAAAGAGAATCATATTTTATTCAGGTTTACTGAAAAAGAAAACTTTGTCATGGTTGAATCATTTGGAAACCTCCAAAATAAATGAATAACTACTAAAAATTTTAAAAGACACATATCCATGTACCAATAAAATTTATTTAGCTTCTATCTGTGGAATGTTTACCACACACTGAAAAACAAAAATTAAATATTTCTAAAACTTTGTCAGCCAAAAACTTGCATTTAAAATGTTACTTGTGGTTATTTTAAGGATATTAAGGCCAAAAATAACTTTTTATTTTAATTAAAATGACTGAAGTGCTTGGGGAAAAAAG